>NW_024518873.1:295025-465280 GCF_017590135.1 Pyrgilauda ruficollis
TTAAGGGGGTCAGCTTTTTTCTTTTTTTTTTTTTTTTTTTTTTTGCTATTTCCTACTACTGTGAATTTTTCAAAACCAAGACCAAAAAAAGAGTATGAGCACAAATCAGAGACTTTCTGATTTGTGGTCAATCATACGTCAATACTGAAATCTAATTAAGTCTTACAACTAAAAGAATAGATGGCTAACTAAGCAAATTCTTGAATCAGAAATGGTAATGAATATGCTTATCTAGTACATTCAAAGGTTGAATAGGGTACCTGATGTCACATTAATTTAGAAGAAAATTCCAGCTAAAATATCCCATCAGGTTCAAATATTCTCACATAATATTATCATTCTCAAAATATTTAGCTATTTATGACAGTATTGATAAATTCATCTATTAGATGATTACATCTAATTAGAAAATTGTGGGGTTCTGTGTGGTTGCTATTTCCTATAGAACCCAATCAGAGATGAGATTAAGGGGAGTTCAATAACCTCTGCAGCTGATTTTCAAGTCCTGATTTGAAGCTGCCAGGGTCAGGTTTTAAGCCACAAACATCAGTTTCGTCACTGATGAGTGACTTGAATCAAGTCAAGTCTTAAACCCATGAGAATTAAGATGATCTGGGTTTAGGACCCCATGTTTACTGAGAACATCAAGCTGTATAAGCTTTTAGCTGAGAGTTTTGATACTCACCCTGCATCCTAAATCAGGAACTGGGTTCTTCTCTCCAGAGAGGTCCCATGGTGGAGCTCAGAGCAATGCTGGGCTCAGACCAGTGGATGACCACAGTCCTGGGCACTTTCAGCCTGAAACAGGACGGGGAGCTTAAATGCCGCCTTAACCCTCTGCTGCAGGCTCTGCCTTCCAATCTAATTACAGCTACCGTGGGGTTAATGCTCAGATCCATTTCTAATTGGGTTTTTCTCAGCTCATATTTGTATTCCAGCTCTGCAGCCTCTGTTCCATGAAGTCTGGGGAGTTGTGGCTGAATTCAGGGTAATGCAATCAAGAGTGGGATGAGTTCTCTCCCATTCTATATCCCACTGTAATGAAAACCAGACTGTGCATGCACACAAAACTTCCTGAATTCTGCAAAGTTTGCAAGAGAACCCTGTGATTTTTTGCCAATATACTCAGAAAATATCATGGCTTTGTGGTTGTTGCAGATATGAAGACAAATTATTATTACTTTTTTTTAGGTTCAGAGAACATGAGGATCTTTTCTTGAATAAGAACAATGTGCTTGTTCCCCCTGTAAATAGAGTCTGCCTCTTCCATTTACTGAAAAATCCAGGAGGAAAAATCCTGTAACAACGAGGCTGTGATGGTTTCTCTGACTTAATGTTAAATTGGGTGAGATCTGCTTTAAAAATCACTATTTGCATGTACTGGGACATTTCCTGTGTTTCTGGTGATTGAAGAGGAATGCCTACACAATCCTCATAGATGTTCAAAGTTGATAAACATTTTCCACCAACTATATTTCCTCAGCAATTCCCTATCTTTTAATTGCACTATTTCTTTTTATTGCACTGATATTTTCCATTAGTTTGTAAATGGAGCAGATGTTTTTCCATCAGTTTGGGATTTTTCCTACCAAAATATTAACTTTTCTGTTCAATTTTGTATCTCATGCTTAGGGCTGGGAAACATTTATGAAGCAGCTATTCCTTCCTCATGGCACCAATGTTCTTCCAGCCTGATGCTGTTTCATTCCCAGAAAAATCTGTCACTGTGGAATTGCAAAGGGATTTGATAATTAAAGTATAAACTGCTTTTCTTTACAAAAATGTATGATTTCTGTTGTTCAGGCCTTAAGTGTAAATCTTAACTGATTTCAAGGGAAAGATGTTAACATTTACTAGGCTTTACCTTCTTCAGGTTTTTTTTTTAATGCTTTTTTTTTTAAGCAGCAGCAAATGAATATTCATTATACTGATATTTAAATTGGTTAAGGGACTGTTATACAAAGCTTTTTTCATGGGCAAATACCAGAGATTCATCCCAATAATATTTTTTTTATCTCTCCTAAATCCAATCCCAATCCAAACCTCAGATTTGTTTTCGTATCACACAGTTTTCCATTTAAGGGAACTGTACTATACCTATCCCTCCATCAGCTATGGACAGAAAAAAGCAATAAAATCCTGATAAATTACTCCATAATGAGTTATTCTTTTGCTTGAACCAGACAGAGTTAAATCTTAAATTTGCTATAGAAAGGGAGAAACTGCACTGTACTTAAGACACTCAGACTCATTTAAAACTGAGCATGTGTTCTCTTTTTAAAGGATTTCTCTCTAAAGGTCCCTTCTGAATCTAGTACCAGGTTTTTTTTACTTTACAGTGGACAATCAATTTTAAAATAAAATATCAAAAATACACCATTTAAAAACTATACATCTGCATAAGAAAAGAAAGACGTTAGAACAGAGCAAGACTACATCCAAATGAAATTATCAGTGCTCTCGATGAAAGATAATGAGGACATGATTTTGTAAGTGTTCTCAGCATTTTCACAAATCACTGTGTTATTGACAGCTTATATTTGGATAAAGACACTTAAAACTTCAGAGGCTTGAAGTACTTCATTTTTTTTTTCTGAGTCTTTGCCATTCCTATTACCTGTCTCCACATTATGCTAATCACAACTGCTTTTGCACATAATAATTTTCAATTTCGCTTCAATTTTCTAGATGCATAAATTGTTCTAGTCGAATGTAAGGCTCCAAAGATGTACAAAAATGCTGGATCAGAAAACTGGATCATAATGAATTGTTTTATAAAATACCTTTTCTTTCATTAGAGATATTATGTGTCTGAATGCTCAAGGTGAACAGGAGGTCAGGCCACGAGAAACTGCTGAAAGCAGCTTTTTTAAAGGTCAGTGCATTTTAAGAAGTGATGATAAATATGTGAGAGGATTCCAAGCTGCTCCTCACAACTGCTAAACCCAGGAGATAAAATCCCTGTGTTTTATCTAAAGTTGCCAACAATTCATTAGCCACGGGAAGAAAATCAAATACAAGGCAGAGATGGGAAGAGTAACAAAGTTTTCTTTAGATTTTTATTGTTCACAAGATGTTATCTAAAGGGACAAAGATGAACATTTCCCTACAAACATGAACTTAATTTCTTCCAAATGCATAAAGGCTTCTGCAGTGAATATTTGGTGGCCTGCAGTCCCATGTTATTGACTGTGTACCTGGTTTTCTTTAAATTTTATGTACTAAACTTATGCCTCTGACAAGTCTTTAGAGTTCGCTGTTTTTATACATGCAGAGAAAAGTTAATGAGAGTTTAATTTTAAATATTTGTCTTCAATAAACACATAAAGACATCTGGTGTTTTTTTTAATGAAAGGCTCACAAAAAGGCTTTATTTATGAGGGCAGAAGTTATGAATGTGAACTCTATGGTGTTTTTCATTAAAAATATTTCATGTACATATATTCAGGAGATTCTAATAATTGCAGTACAATGCAAATGTACTTGGGTACCTTGAGCTCACATCAATAAATCTGGATGGAAATTGGGGCCTGGAGAGTACCTGGTGGTTCCAATTGAGAGGGAAGGAAACAAAGGAGGAACTTGGCAAGGAAAGTGGAAAAGAGGTGTTTAACAGCCAGTCTGGGTGGTTCATCAGCCAAGATAATCTCCTTAGTATTCAGATGTGAGAAAAGTGAGAAAGCAGCCAGATGTTTGAGCAGAAAAAGGAGCCGAAGGCTGCGGATGCACGGAGATTTACAGGTTTCTCCCTCCCAGTGCCGAGAGGATGTAACAATGCAGATATTTGATATTCTCTTGCATTCACAGTGGTGCAGCCTCAGCCTGAACGGTGTTATTGCAGGAGAGGGATGTAACAATGCAGATATTTGATATTCTCTTGCATTCACAGTGGTGCAGCCTCAGCCTGAACTGTGTTATTGCAGGAGAGGGTGGAGTGTGAGCCTTCCCAAAACCACAGTTTCTTCAAAGAACATCCACATAAAGGGTTACATTGCCAAACCCACACCTGTAGGAGCAGTGATTTCTAAGCACTTCAGGGATATTCTGTCCCAACAAAGTTCAGCAGAGGAATAACAAATGATGGATTTGATTTGATTTCCAAGCTGATTAGTTCTTTAAATTTTGGAGGTAATAGACAAACAGATCTGATTCCTGTAATGTAGGCACGCTCGCAAAGAAATCCTTATCTTGGCAAAAGAGTTCGGGTACTTTTCCTTGATCCCTTCTCCTTAAAACCTGTGCTTCAGACATCCATAGCCAAAGCATTCCTTGGATTGCAGTTCCTCTGGTCTGCATGCACACTCCTGTAACAAAGCTGTCCCCAGTGCTCCTAAGGCTGTCCCTAATGCTTTCCACACCCACATTTCTTTCACAATGAGTGTCTCAAAGTGAACAAAGCTTTGGAATGATGTGAGCAGCTCAATTGGGAAAGAGATAAAAATATGAGAAGCATCCTGAGCAGGAAGTACCTTTATTTTAATTCCAAATTTCACACTACACTTCATATAGATATATATTGTTTATCATAGTTGCACTACCAATACATTAATCTTTCTTTTCTCTTGCCAATATTAGGCTTCTATATTGATTTAAATGAATGCTACATCTTATTGATGTTTGTGCATCAAGATAAATCAATAAACCTCCAAAACTTAATAAGATGATGGAAATAGTTAATATTAGGTGAGGCCTTTTGAATAATAAGTTTTCATCACTATGCATTGCCATAAAAACCCCCATTTTTGAGCAAACAATCTTGATTCCAGAGTGGGCAAGGCTTCCAACCAACTATAATTATATGTAGGCCAACCAATTTGATGTATGTAGGACATCCAAAAGGAAGGTGGGTTGCAGACACTTAATTTGAAGAGTATTATTTTTAGTCCCACTAAGGACTAGTGGCATGAAAACAATTAGGATCTTTTGTCAAGTTAATTAAATTTTAGTAAGTCTAGTAGTCTCAGTGGGTTTAGTACACCAGAGGAAATGCTAATTAAAACTTAAATTCTTCCTGGTATAATAAGGAACTCTAACTCTGGTAGCAAATGAGTGTTTTGCATACTGATAGATATTCAAACACTGATTTTTAACTAGACGAGGGTGAACCCTTAAATGATTCAGATATGCTGAAGGCTCAGTTGAGAACACCAATAAGTGTGTTACATCCTGGAGAAATCCACCTCAGGAACATTAAACAGTCTGGGAATATTGCCTCATTCTTAAAGGAAATGGAGTCAGTTTAGCTGGATCCAAACTAACATAGAGCAATTCAAAAGCAATGCAAATGTAAATATTTAAAAGTATGGGGGGAAAGAGAGAAAATACTTCTACCAAATCCCTTTCCCTGCTTGCTTTTTCTGCTGTCTTGGTGGGCATTGGAGTTTTGTTGAGGTTATTGCTCTGTGGCAGGTACAAGACTGACTTTGCATGGGTTTTTTTTGTTCATGCCACTTGATTTCCAATAGTCAGCCATCATTTGACATCTTTTTAGACCACTTTCTTCATCATTATCTGCTTGAAAGAAGGGATCTCCAATAGCCTTAAGGTTAAAAAGACACATAAGGAAGATGGAGATGGGTCTTTTTAAAGGAGTCTGTTGTGACAAGATAAAGGGGAATGGATTCCCACTGCCAGAGAGTCAGTTTAGATGGGATATTGGAAAGGAATTGTCCCCTGGCAGGGTGGGCAGGCCCTGGCACAGGGTGCCCAGAGCAGCTGTGGCTGCCCCTGGATCCCTGGCAGTGCCCAAGGCCAGGTTGGACACTGGGGCTGGGAGCAGCCTGGGACAGTGGAAGGTGTCCCTGCCATGGCAGGGGTGGCACTGGGTGAGCTTTAAGGTTCCTCTAAGCCATGTCATTCTGTGATTCTGTGATTGAACAATCACCAATTCATCAATTCATGCTTCTTTTTTACCTTTTAATGTACTGATCAAATTTAGACATGCAAAAGATTTTCCTTTAAAATTACAGATGCAAACCTGGACTGGAAAAACCCTTTGCTTTGAAATTTTATCTCTATTCTAAAAGGCAAGCAAAGAGCATTATGGTGTTCCCCCCTTCCACGGGGAAGGAAATGTGACAGCTGTCTGCACCCTCCCCAAGGCTGGGCTGTGTATGCATGTGCATCCCTGTGCTGGGAGAGCTCCTGGCTGGAGTGCAGTCCTCTCCTGAGATGTGGGCCCATCTCTGCCACAGTGAGCTCAGTATCACATTGTAGATCTGCTCTGTTGCACTCCAAGGACTGGGAATATTGATGGAAATCTCTCTGTCAGATGGCTGGCTGCTTCAATTCAGCTGATATTCTGAGCTTGGGCAATTAATGTTCATCTGCAACCGCTCAAAGACAGGGTCAAAGCTCGGGAAGAGAGATCTGTAAATGACAGGAGATCTGCCTGGCTGGGACACAGGCTGCTCGCTGGAAAAAGGAGTGTTCCCCTTGCTCTTCCCTCAGCACAACACTGCCTCTTTCACACCTTGCTTCTCTTACCCTTGGGCCCCTGCAATACTGGAGCAAAGGCTGGATGCTTCTCAGTACGGAACCACTGCTCATCCCAGTCCTGGATTACCTGGGAGCCTTGTCAGGGACAAGCACAATACTCAGTCAGGGGAGGAAAAAAAAGAAAAAAAGAAAAAGGGAGAGCTTGTGGTCTGTGCTGTTTGCCTCTCTGATGATAAACCAGAACAGTTTCTATAGCCTGGAAATACACAGAACACACTTGAAGGGACAGAGACAGAGAGAAGCTGAAATTGCCTTTGTAGTTAATCCTTGGGGCTCTCTCAGAGCTCCTTCTGCTAAACCATTACTGGCTCAAGTGCATGAAACAAAGGGTGGCCTTATGATCCACCTACTTTTTCCTTCTTTACGTAATTAACAGATGTTATGGAGAAGATGGTAATTCGTGCTGATAGACTATGGATATAGGAATAAAATAAAAAACTTTAGAATCACACCAGCAAGGGAGAAGGGGATTGCTTCACAGGGTGGCGAAACCGCAGCCGGCAGCCGAGGAGGAGGTGTGTCATTAACACACAACGTGAACGTAGCCTGCACAGGAGATGGGTGTTCTTGCTGGTATGAACGAGAGAACCCCAGCGATGATGGCCCGTGGAGATGTTCATCTCAGACAGACAGGACCATCCAGGACACACATCTGAATGCGGGATTCCTGAACCAAGGAGCAGATACACATCAGTTCCCGGACCAGGCTTTGTCCAGCGCAGGACAGAGAACAGACACAGCGTGAAGAACTCCAAGGAAGGACAAAGGGACTCCGCCACAGGCAAGAAAAAGAGTGTAAAACTCGGACTCTGCCAGGCGGCGTTGGTGACCAGGGGGGATTCGGTGTGATAGAGGCGGATCTGCGTCCACCCAGCTCCAGTCCCGGGGTCGGTGCTGCCTTTGATTGTTGGCGGTCAGGACTGTATATCGGTCACCAATAAATTTACTTTTTATTTTTGTTAAAAATTGGCTGAATCAGTTTTTACCTATAACAACAGAGAATCATAAATCACAGAATCCCAGAATGGTTTGGGTTGGAAGAGACCTCAAAGCCCACCCAGTCCCATGCCCTGCCATGGCAGGGACACCTTGCACTGTCCCAGGCTGCTCCCAGCCCCAGTGTCCAACCTGGCCTTGGGCACTGCCAGGGATCCAGGGGCAGCCACAGCTGCTCTGGGCACCCTGTGCCAGGGCCTGCCCACCCTGCCAGGGAGGGAATGCTGCATTAGATGTGAATAAGGAGAGGATGTACCAGGAATGTGCCATGTCTTCATTAGTGATGATGCTAACGTCTTCTGAACTTGCCATATGAAGGAGATCTCTCTCCTGTAGTAATAGAAGGGAAAAATAAGGGTTGAAATCCATTTTAATTGACTTTAAAGCAGAAATAGATCTGCTGGGGACAGCACTGGGCACTGCAGAAATGAGCTGTGGTAGTTTCCAGCCGTGCAGTCCCCTTGGATCAGACATCAGTACACATCAGGGAGCAGGAATTTAATTTGCAGATTTCTTGAAAAGAATGCCTAAAATCACACCTTCTGCAATGTCCCCCTCATTCCTAGATGGCCATGCAGCCTGCAGAGCTGACTGAGCAGAGCCTGTGCTGTTCCCCTGACTCTGACAGACACATCACCCCTGACTCCTAATTGCTGTGTACAGAGCAGCTACAACACATCCCTTGAAGTTTCCTTAACAAAGTGACTTCGTTGGAATCTGCTCAAAAAAAGATGCAGAGCTCAAAAGCAACCTGCAGAGAACTTTTTCTGGGAGCATTCTCCAGCGTCAGATTAAAAAGTACAGGGAGAGCTCTTGCTGCCACAGATCCACTTCTGTCTGCTCCCAGGTGCTTCCAGGCATCAGGAAAACAACAGCGGAGCCGACTGCAGCCATGGAGAAACAATGCACACTCCAGGCTCCCTGTCAGTGTGCTGTTCAGCAGAAGTTAACACTGACACACTCACAAAATCTATGGACCTTGAAAGTTGGAGACAACTTTCCTTCAGAAATGGAAATATCTTTTAAATCTTTTTGGCAGGCTGGCGGTGGATTAGCAAATACATAAGGAAAATGCACAGCAACTTATACAGATCCATCTTCTGTTCTGACAAGTGAGGCTTAAATTATTGATAACAGACTTGTAAACATATTCCTGTGTCTTGCAAACCTGGCTTACTTTTTGAGGTTTTCTGATGGGTTAGTTGAGGCTTTTCTCCTCAGAAGCTGAAGGAAGACAATGTCTATTTTTGCAGTATCAAAGTGCATTATCAGCTAGGTTTATCTGTGATGAATTAGCAGTAGGGAAGGAAAAGTTTTTACAAAAGTGGAATTCTGTACCTGACAGGTCACAGTATTTCTGCTTTACAGCCAAAACTCCTGCCTGTCTTCTATGAAAAGAATCAACTCATTAAAATGAGCACAGTTGCTATCAAACCTCATTTTAAAAAGCAAAACTAGCAGCAAACCCAAAGAATAAATTAGTCAGAAGTAAACCACAATGGAAACAACTAATTCCAAAATATGTTGTAGCTTTCAGAAAGCCAGGTACCACACATATCCATCCCAGGACAGAAACATTATTCAAACTGAGGGTGTGTCACTGAGGGTGTCACTGATGTGTCACTATCACAGCCCATCTCAGCCTGCCCCCCGCATGGCTCCCAAAATCCTTCCATGGTCACACAAGGAATTCAAATCAAACAGCACTGGGTGGGGCAAACACGACTGTGATAGAAGCAGCCCCTGTCTGTCCTGTGCCTGTTTAACCTCTGGTATTTTCTGAGACGTGCAGCCTTGTTTGTAGCTTGGAATTGTCATTCCAGGATATAAATCTAAAAGGGTTGTTTATATGCTGAATGACAATTTCTTTGTTTCTCTGTTGCTGCCAATGTATTCACAACACAATACTTTATATTATGGGGTTTTTTAGCTATACATAATTATATTTATTTTATTCTATATTTACAGAATGTTAAGTATTCATTTCAGACTCCAGGTTTGATTTTATGCCCTCCAGATCTCTCCATCCCCATTCTATATTTTCTAATTAATAACACTATTTTAAACACTGACGATGGCTGTGCTGTTCCTCACTAAATGCAGACCAGGAGGAAAGTCTGTCCTTCAGCTGATAAAAATGAAGCCATGGAGTAAAAGAGAGCAACTTTGATAGCTCAGTCTTTCCTTATATTCCAGCATCTGCAACTTTATTAGAAATAATGGTGTGAACCTCGAAACTTCAGCAACAAACTACAAGTTCCCAGTTTGCTCTCCTGTCTTCTGAAAAATTCAATGAGTACAAGACCTGTTGGAGTGGTATCAATTCCTTCAAAGCACAGCTGCTGAAGTTTCTAGAAGTGTGTATAGTTATTGTAACAGTCCTGTTGTTTTGCCTTTGCTGGGATCTATATATTCAGAAATCAGATTAAAATAGCAGCACTGATGGGCAGTGTTGGAAGAGACAGGGATTGGTGCATTCCTGGGAAGTTCCTCTGCTGTCTTTTGTACCAGATGCTCACTTGGAATGGAGTTCTAATGCCCAGGGACATAAGCCTGTGATTTTCCTCTTTTAGGACAGGAGATGTGCTGCTGTCTCATCATTTGATTGAGAACAAGATTTTCATTCTTACTGACAGGTACAAAAAGCTATTTGTGTGTGTGTGTGTGCAGCTGGCAGTTATGTAATTTTCAAGCTGGACACTCCCTCTTGTCCTGCTGTTTCTTCCAATGTCCATGTCACACCCTCAGATTCACAAGGTCACTTTAACACCTTATTATTCCCCATTAGTGCAGCCCTCACCAATTCAGAGGGGAAATCCAGCCCCTTGCATTACTAGCATTACTGCTCTGACAAACTGCATTACTGCATTACTGCCTGCTCTGACTGCCTCGCATTACTGCTCTGATAAACCTTTTTTTCTCTTTTCCTTTGAGTCTCCCTACCTAGATAGGAATCAAGAGCTCATTTTCTTATAAAAGTGATTCATAACAGCAGCAAGATGAAGAGAGCCGTGCTGATGACTGATCATCTTAATATATTGAGTGTTTGCAAGGATCCTAAGATGTCTAACGTGCTTAGTTATAATCAGGAGATAACTGCTGTGCTTAAGTGCTTTAATTTACCTTGGGCTACATTTCATGTGTCATTCTAGCTCCCTGATATCATTGCTTTTTACCAAAAGAAATTTCAATAATAAATCAACACAAGCATATCTATAAATTCAGCTGAAGAGGGAGATTAGAGAACCTTGGTATCAGTTCAATTTTCCAGTCGTATTCAGCTCCATGTTTCCTACCAGGATAGGGGAGGGATATAGAGAATGGATTCATTAAGAATCTTTGATGATGTGTTTAAAGAGTTCTGGTTTTCTGAAGACACCATCCAACAGTGGAATCCAGCCAGTGATCATTTGTCAAAACTGCTAAAGAGTTTGAGAGCAGCAATCATTTATCTGAGTGAGGATTGCAAACTGCATTTTTATCCTTCTGCAGGCTCCTAATGGTGTGGAAATTTGAAGTTTCATTTTTGCTCCAGTAAATGTGTAATAGCATTAATGATCACCTTCATTGCTTTGCTACATCTGCTCCTACCCATGTTCAACCAACACCTCCTGGCCAAGAACCAGCAATTCCAGGGAAAAGTCAATTTGCTGAGACGTTTTCACTCTCAGAATCACATGGAGGGCATATTGTGAATATTTAGAAAATACGCAATAAATGAAACCTGCATCTGCATCTGCTAAAGTCTCAGCAAGATGGTGCATGAAAATATTTGCATGCTAACACCAAGAAGATGTTCTTGGCTGAGAGGATGTTTGCAGGGATAAATGCTACCAGATGCAAGAGAACTGGATGTTGAAGGAAGGTGATTCCCCAGTTAATGAAAGCAGTTATATTTTATAAAGTCTCAGAGCACAGCAGAAATCACCAAATCAAAAGTCTCTTAAAGGATTATGTTTGGAAAACAAAATTTTTTTAAAAAATCTAATAAAGGCCTTAAGGTAAATTTTTGTATTCTTGAACTTAAAACCACACACATTCTCTTTTTATATACACATGGATAATTCTCTTTTTATATACACATGGATAAAACCTTCATCTATATTTATCTGCTGGTTATGCAAGTGACTTCTTGTAAATTAGGCAGCCAAGCAATCATGTCATTAGGTAATACATGCATTTTGAAAAGCTAACTAAATACATATTTTTAGTGATTTGAATGAGAAAAAGTTTTGTGACATTTCCACAAGGAGGGGGAGATGGAGTTGTGGTCTCTGGATGGAAACTGTTATTAGCTGTATTAGCAATGAGAGATGTGGCATTTGGGCCAGAAATGGAAAATTTTGCTTCTTCCATGGCTGGATTTTTATAATGCATTTCTGCAGGAGCTTAAATTCAGCTTTATCAGATGTCAGAAACCCTGCTGTCATAATTCCTGCATCTGTGATATCCCTTCTATTTTTGTGGAGACTTAACTGGATGCACTGAAAGGCCAAGGAATTTTCACCTCTAAGTGAGATAGGGATCCTTATGTGGTGAAAGGGAAAAGCAGCCCAATGAGGAAAAAAAAATAAGGCTGGCAGAGGAAGGTGAAATAAAAACCTTATTCTCTTTGGAATTGGATGAATTGATGAGATTATATTTGCAAAGGTAAGGACTGGGCTAGGACCTGTTCTTTAATCTTCCAGAAGAATGTGATAAGTGGGCGTTAATTACCATTCTACTCCTTCTCTTCTGCTTGGAAGAATTTGATAAGTAGAATGTTAACATTTGGTTCTCACTTGCATTTTATTGTCTGCCCAGTTTCTCTGTTATTCGCTCTTCTCTGGTAGTTTTTTTCACTACTGTATTTTTTAAAAAGAGATGTATGGTTTTCCTGTTGCTGGACAACAGCTTAGATCAAGGCCAATATTTATTTCCACATCATTTTATCTTATGGAAGGAAACGGAACTGTACTGATAAGTCTTTCTGATGTAAATACTTCAACTTTCAGAATGAAATGCCTCCTTTAGTTCATAGGTAGTCAGTTTTTACCACAGGAAAGAAATTGACCCAATAACGTATTATATAGATAATATAGTTTCTGTCTCAACAAGGAACAAACCTCAGCTTCATGGTTTGGACCTGTTGCCAATTATAGGAAGAAGAAATAGGAAAAACTCAGTTTTCCCCAGAAATTATACTTAACCAATGTAAATATAAACACACTCACATGTGCATCATTAGCGACTGTTTGTAATTGCTCAAATGAAGGTAAAAGATTTAATTGCAAAATTTGCTACAGATTGTTGCCATCTTTTAACCAACTTCATTTCCAAACATTCATATTTAGTGAAATGCAGGGACAAAACAATAAAATAGAATCAAATATAAAATAGATTTAAGGTCCAGCTGTCTTTTTGATGTACAAAATTATTTTACCTTATAAATTCTTTGATTTTTCTATTGCCTAGAAGAAACAAAGAAAGCCAGAATTCAGAGTAAAAGTTAGTGTTACTTAGGGAGAGAATGATTTCAACAGAATTGGAAGCAGAAAATATTCCAGATAACATAAGTGGCATCCCTGCTCATGGCAGAAGGGTTGGAGAAAGATGATCTTTAATGTCCTTTCCAACCAAAGTAATTCCATAATCCTATGCTACAAATATTTCAATAGCAGAGTTTTAAAGGTAAATAGACACCTAATGATGTGTGCTTGAATTTTTAGAATCATCCACTTGCTGATTTAAATCAAAATGAAGCATTTAAAGGAGAATCAGGTGTATGAGATTTGATTCACAAAATTATTTGTGCACCACCAAAGCAGAACAGGATCCAGTCACACTTTAGGTGGAGCTGGCAGTAAAGGCTTCCCTGATGGGATATTCTGCTCCTCCCTGCCTTGTCTCCATCCTGCAGTCAAGAGTCCTCTCCAACATCCATGTGTGGGAATAAAATCATGTGGATGATACAAAGGAAAATTAAGGCACCCCCCACACAAAGCCAAAAATATATTAAAAAAGAGGGGTTGTAGCTGTAGGGATAAAGTGCACAAGAGAAGGGGAGGGACACAGAGCTGGGATAAATGAAACAGGGAAGGCAGGGAATAAAGCTTCTCCTTTCAGCCTGGATTGTCTCCTGCTTTCCCCTTCTGGCATCCAGGAGTGTGAGCGTGGCCCTCACCCCCACACTGGCACAGAGCCCCGGCCACGCTCAGCATCACAGGCAGGTGACAGTCAGAGTCATCTGAGCTGGCTCCAGTGGCTCTGCCAGTGTGGCTGCTCTGTCCCAGGGCCAAACACCTGCAAAGCCACCCTGCACTGAGCAGCTGGGCTGAGGGATGGCTGGAATTCAGCTCTCAGCTCACGGTTCTTGTGGGATGTGACCCCCTGCCCAAGGCAGCTGTGGTGCAGTGTCTTGGGCAGGGCAGGTAGGAGCTGAATTTGGGACTGTGACATTCCCACAGTTTTGTTTGATGGTGGGTGCCTTGAGGCAACTCCCATTTTTATGGAGATCTAGGAGAGGCTTTTCTGCCAAAGGGTTGGAGTGGAGTCAAAATGAGTAATAGCCTGTGCAGCCTCCGAGCACTGCTGGAGCCACTAAGTATTAACAAACAGAATTAACATTTACAGGTTAAAGATCTGTTTGCTTGGTGGTTATTTTTCAGCATTAAACATAATTTATGGCTGGCTGATTTATGGGCATGGAGTCATTTAAGATATTAAACAGCACCAAGTAGCTGCTTCATTGCTGCTGAGCAGCTCCAAGTCCTGGGCTCAGCTCCCTGTGCCATCCCTCTGAAACAAAGGCACCATTAATAAACTGCCCTGCACAGAACCAGGAAGGCCTGAGCATTGCAGCCTCATTGCAGAGGTAATAGACTTAATAATGAACAAACGACCCTGGAATAGTTTGAGGCTATTATTTTTAGTAATGTATGTGCCTCGCTGGAGCTCTGTATGTGGTAAGCCCGGCTCAAGGAAAACATGCCATGGTTATTCACATCACAATCTGTTCTGTGCTATTTTTCTGTAAAGAGAACCAGACAAAAGCTTCCAAAGGACGAGGTGCCAAGGTCAGAGCCAGTTATTACTTAAGAAAATATTGTTGGAATCAATGAGAAGTGGTGCACGATGGAAGAACTATGGCTGCAGTCTCTCAGGGTTTCATTCCACATCTGTCTGTAGAAGAAAGACACAGCTCACGCTCTCTCTTAGCCCTTTAGGGGTTACTTGAGTGGAATGATTTGGAGGGGGCAGGGGGAGAGAAAAATGCTTGTATCAGGTTTTCTTATAGACCTAAAATTTTGGCAGGCAGTATAGAAAACTTTGAAATTGCCAAATATTTTAAGGGAACTTGGGGTAAATACTGACAAAAGTTTAAAACACCTCCTGGGATCTGTATAAGGACTTAGTGTAGCTATTTGAAACCAAACTAAATATAGAGATTTTGCATAGTTCCAACCCCAAGTCAGAGTGTGCTGCCAGTTCAAGCTGGGTTCTCCTTTGGGCTCTCAGTTTTGTTTGAATCTGAAACTCTGAGCGAAACTCAGGAGATGCAAACATATGTAGACAGTTTCCCCCTGAAGTGCTAACTGACTTGTGAACCAAAACCCAGTTGAACTCCAGTCTATTTAAAATCCAGCAGGAAACAGCTTTTTATTCCCTTACACACAGAAAAGTGAAAGAAAATGGCAGAACAGCACCAACCATGCAAAAGCATTTTTAGAGAACAACGAGAGAATGTCCATCCTCCATACAATACATTTTGATAGAGAGTGTCACATCATCTCCTTGAACATCTCTACTGCTCTGGAAGGGTTTGGAAATGGATAGCAATGGATCTTCCACAATCCCAGTGAGATAATTTACATCTACCAGAGTACTGTAGAATGGCTAGAGACAAACTAAATTTAACAAATTAATATAATCTAAGCTGTGACTTCACCTGTGGACTCAGAACATTTCCAAAACCACTGTACTGTCCACCTCCCTTCCTCATCCTTCTCCAAGACAACCCATTTTAAAAGAAATTTTGGGTGAGGGGTTTGCTGACCTTTCTGGGCCTTCCTTCTGCTCTGGGCTGCCAAACCTGTGACTTCCATGGCGATACCTCAGTGATAAACACAGACAAAAAGGCTGCAACACTGCCAAAGCTCTCCTTAGAAAACAAAAACAATGTTTAGGGTGAAAGCTATTCATGGGAAACTGGAAATTAAACACTTGCAGCTGGGATGGTTTCACTGCATGGCAGTGACACACGGCCAGGTGAGTCAGGAGCACTGCCCAGTGCATGCAGCAGGTGATGAGGGTGAGCACTTGGGCAGCACAGCACTCATCTGTGCCAGGCAGGTTCCCCCTGGAATGAGGGGAAGGACAGAAGAGCCAGGTCTCACTAAAGGGAGCATCTGCCCAGTCAATGTTCAGTTCAGGCAGGTTAACAGCTGGGTGTGCAGGGTAATTAACACTTTTGGGTGTGTTTGCTCTGTGTGTGTGGAGCATTCACCTGTCAGCTCTGAGCTCCTTTGCTCTATCCCCGTGGTCCACCTGGTCCCATGAGGCAGCAGCTCCTGTAACAAAGGCTGCACATCCCCCAGAGTACTCAAATGCACCAAACAGCTAAAACCCCCTTAATTTTGTGAGGCAAAGACCTGCAGCTATAGAAATAGACAATTTTCAGAGTCACCCAGAAGCAAAGAAAGGCCAGAGGGGAAAGTGGTGATATAATAGCTGGGATGAACTCACTGAAGAAAAGTGATGCTGGGTCTGCAGGGGAAGCAGCAGTACAATGATCATGTCAAGAGATGGAACAGGCATGGCCAGTGTGGGACTTCAGAAAAATAAAAATAAAATAACAGAATTGTTTGAGTCCAGCTTTAAGGTTCCTGCATTCCTGTCCCTCTTTAGCAGTTCAGCAATCACACCATGGAAAGCACCTTGTCCTCCACCACCATGGGAGATTCCATTCTCAGATGGAATCTGTCTCCAGGGCCACAGTTTGAACTGCACTTCTGATGAAGGGTCTTCAACCTGAAGAACTGTTACAAAGCGAAATTCATTCCCATCATAATTACCATGCCTGTGTTAACAGATGGGCAGCTGAGGTTGTGTGAGTGTTATTTGTTCAAGACCACACAGGAAATCGAAGGCAGAACCCTGGTAGGAACACAAGTCTCCAGAGCCCAGACCCAGAGCCTGAAGCACAAAGCTGCCCTCAAACAGCCCAGCTGGCAGCTCACCCGCGGAGTGCAGCAGGTAAGGGCTGACATTCCAAGTCCTTTCAGTCGATGTTATTAGCACAGAGCAGCAAAGATGTGTGCAGTGGAGTATTGGCAGCCAAAGGGATAATGATGATTGTAAGGCAAAGCATTTGTGTTTCTGGCCATCTGTTTGCAAATAACCCAAATTATTACTTTTAGGAGTGCTGGTTCTGCCTTAGCTGTGTTTCTGGGGTAGGGCAGCTCTCCTCCAGCAGCAGGTAGCTGAGAAAAACCAATTCCTTCTGGAAAAACAAAAACAAAAGCAACAACAAAAACAACAACAACAACAAAAGAAAAAGAAGAAACCAGAAAAAAACCTTTATATACTTCTAATTCATCCTACTGATACAACACCAGACCTTTACGTCCACAAGTTTCCTATTAAACAGACCCATAAAATATGGATAACAAAAAATATCACAGTGCATTAAGAGAGCAAAGGTGCAGATGACACATACAGACCTGAGCATGTGAAGCTTTTGCTTTCTAAGCTGTAATTTTGCTTTTTCTGCTGTAATTACTGCAGAAGAAAAACAACTTTCATAAGCAGTATCCCTTTCCCTCCATGTGCAAGGTACCTTCTCTGCTTTCCTCTCTCTGACAGTCACACAAACAATTTAATTCCTTCCAACCCAAGGTGCTTGAGTGTCCAGACAGTGACAGGGATGAGCCCTGTCTCCTCATGTGCTCTGGGAGAGAACAAGAGCTGCAGGAGAACATAGACCAGAGAAAGCAGGGATTGCTGCTTGGGAGATATGAGCCATGAAATCTCTATTTCATCCCAACTGCAGCAGAAAAAGACAAAGAGAAGGCAGCTTCTCTCCACCCAGAGGAGCAGGTCAGGGCTGAGGACAGCCAGAGGCTAGGACCAAAGCTGAGGAAGAAGGGATGTCCCTTTGCTACTGAGTTTTGGTAGGAGCTTGCTGTAAAACTTTTCCTTTGGCTCCCACAGGTGTCCTCCATGGAACATTCCCTCCCCAAAATGCAAGTATTTCCCTCTACTGCACTAAGATACCCTCTACATATAAAAAGCCTATGAAGTGAGTGGCAAAACAAGTTATGCATTCTGATTTATTGTCTGCTTTGGCTCAAACCAATAGGACTATACATTAAGGAGGGAAAAAACCCCCATGCTGTCTCTGTATTTATAACCTTGTCATTTAAACATTTGGCAGCCTTTCAGCTGCTCCATATGGTCACTGTATTAAGCTTTACCATAAAAGGAACTAAGCAGCAAAGTCGAAAGAAAGCTGATATTGTATGGCTTAAAAGTCTGGCAGGAAAAATAATAATCAAGGCAAATTCTCAATAACGGCCATTTATGGTACCTTGGGAACTTCAAAGGCCTTGAAATGAAACACTGTCATCCTTAAACTCTGCTGGCAGACGGTCTTCAGACAAGAGGGCTTGGAATACACACATCAAAGCTACGGGTAACCTTGTGCCTCACAGAAATTTGAATTTTTTTTCAGGAGGTGACATCAGAAGGAGACAAAATTAGAATTTAGAAGCTGGGAAAATTCTGTGCCATTGAAAGGGTAGGTTAAAATAGCAAAGAAATCAAGCCCTCTGGAAGAAAGTTTGGGAATGGGTGGTAACGGGTCTTCCACAATCCTAATGTGAGAATTTATGCTTCTCAGAGTATTGTTATATGAAAACAAACTAACTGTAACAAATTCCCATCACAAATGCACTGTTAAGTGTATTTCTGTACACATCTGTAGTTGATGTGTCAACACCTGTCTGCAGATGAGACATCTCTTCCTCCAAACTGCTCTTTTTGGCAGAATTCAGAGAAAATGCCCTGCTAAAGTAAATAACAAGAGAAAACCAAACTGCTCAGGCTGAAAGCTCAGTCTCCCATCCCTAAATATGTAACAGCTTTGCAGCTTTAGAAGTTCATGGTTGTTATTAAGGAATTGAACATTCGTGTTTGTTCTTTGATCTAAAAAATATCTATCATTGGCTAATATATATTTTTTTTTTTTCATCACGGAGTTTTCTTCTGAAACACACCCCAGATATGGACAAGAGGCAGCTGAAGCAACTCCCACAACAGCATCTCCTCACAGTCCTGTGCCACCTTCCAGGAACTGGGGCCCTCATCTGTGGAGAACAAATCAGAATTGTCTCCCCTGGGAACCTTCCCACTTTCAGATTGGAATCAAAAATGCCTCACACCACACTTGCTATTTTTAAACATCAGCTGTGACTATTTGTAATGTAAATAATCTTTAGTAGGAAAAATTGCTTATCCTTTGGAATAATCTCTTGCTTCCTCTGGAGAAACTGGGTCTGGATATGACCCTGACACTGCACATGCAAAAAATAAATAAAGTTTTCTGCAGTATCTTATTTGAGGGTGGAGAGAGAGGAAGCATAATTAAATTAATAAAATGAAAATCCAAAATGATTTTGAATTCAGTATTTCACCTTGTTGTGAACTCCCCAGAATGTTTCCCATTATTTTTTGTTGTTACCCACAGTGCAAATGAGGAGCTGAAATATTGAATTGTCTTGCTGTGTCAGACCAGAGCTATCCAAATACTGATTTTCAATATTCCCGAAGTCTATATATACACGTTCCAGTCATATTTGGGCAATCTCACCAGGAAACAGAGGCAATCAACCACCACCCACTGTCACAGGAGAATTCACATTTTACATTAGTAACAATACAATTCTGAAGATCACTATCTATAACAATAAAGCTTCTGGGTTTTACATATAAGAGATCCACATAAGATAACAGCTCTCAGGACTCCAACAAATTCCAGTTGCTTTGCTAACTACTGCCCTTGTCCATGCTTTGGAATATTAATTATCTTTGTGAATGTCTAATTATCCATCAGGATAATCTCTGATACTCCTTTGGATCATTCCAGGGCTTGTTAAGTGGCGTGATCTTTCCTGAACTTGTGAATTTTTCAATGACTTACATGCACAAAAAGAAATTCCCAATGGAATTCATCTGCTCTCTATTAATCAAAGAATCCACAATTCTGTTGACATTTGCACTTTTTTTTTTTTTTTTTTTGGTGTGATTATGGGGTACTATTGAATGAGCAAACGGGATAGAAAATCACCACCATCATCTCCTGCTCATGAAATGGCTCTGGAAAAACCAATCTGTGCCACTGCCTAGTAAGGATTCCCTAAATAAATATCACTCCAAGGCTTTATTGTGGCATGGGTTACAGAATCCTGGAATGGCCTGGGCTGGAAGGGACCTCCAAAAATCCTCTTGTCCCAAGCCCTTCCCTGGGCAGGGGCATCTCCCACCAGCCCACGTTGTTCAGTGCATCTCCCTGAGCACAGCCTGTGAACAGATATTTGGTACCTGTGGCTGTGATTCATCACTTCAAAGGAAATACCTAAAAATTAAAACAAATCCAATCAATCCAAACCTAAGTCATGGGAGCAGCAGAGAAAGCAGAACTGACAGATTAGAAACCTTATTAGTACTTATGCATGATTCATTTGTCTTTGGCATGCAAAAACACTTGGGAGCAAATTGTTGTTTTAAGTACTTGTATATTCTGAAATTCAAAGTAACTTGTCAATGAAACATGAAATTTGTCAGTACTCTCATTACCTTTGTGCTCTAAAAATTCATAAATAAGTAAATACACCTCCTTGATGTTAAATGTTTATCAGTCTTGCTTTTTTTGACAATGATTTGATAGTACATTAGTAATGAAAGGTGGAAAATAATCAGAATCTAAGCAAAAATGCTTAATTCAAGAGAGGAACACACAAAACTGTTGCAGTAATTAATAGAAATTCAATGTCTTATCAGATTATTGCTGCGAGTCACTGTTTTTCTCAGCTGGATCCAGGAAATATTTAAAAGACATAGCACACAAAATAATTCATGAGCTTGTACTTTTTCTGAAGGCATGAGGATGTGGCTGCACTTTCAAACTTGTGCCATTTTTTGGTGGAATTAATCTGCTTTCCAAAAGTTGATGGTTTTCAGACCAATGCCCTATTGTTGATTTAAATAAACAATCCTGGGCTGCACCAGGACAGAGGGATGATGAACATTCCTTTGTTCAGCTTGGGTGTGGACACGTTTGTTTTACGTTTATAAAACCCTAAAATGCATCCAGCTTCTGCCTCACTTTTATTAGAGGGCTTTTTCCTTGTGGGCACCTTGGTTGATGCATTTGACAAAACAGAGTAGGAGTTCAGCTGTTGGTGTGATGGAATAAAGCACTGCAAAGTTTTCACTGTGGTCTTAGCACCGAACTTACTGCCATGAAATCAGTTTGCAGGGCACAATTTTGGCCATGTGAGGAACTCTAAATGAGGCAGGACATTTATTACTGAAGCAGGATGCAAAGTGTGGTTTCTTTTCCCAAATATTATCTTAAAACATCAGGGAAATGGTATCTGCATGCAGGCATTGACATCTCCCAAACATCAGAAGTAAACTTTAAAATAACCTCTCAAACTGAACCAGCCAGGCTGAGAAAATACTGAGAAATATCTTACTGCATCTTCTCATGTGAATGTTTTTTTGGGATGGGAGAACTCAAGCCAATTAAAGAAGCTGATTCTGACCACAAAGATGGAATTACTGGCATTAAAGCTAAATTTTAATCTACTTAATACTTCAAAACCAGTGCTGCCACATAATGACATGCAGATACAGAAGTGACATATGCATGTGCCATGCCTGGGGAGTTTCTCTGTTCACATTTGCTCTTTCCGTTCAGAAAACCCCCAATTTCCTCCCCAAGAACCTTGGTTTATCTTGAAAACAGCTTCTAAACAGTAATGCCCAACACACCTGTACTGTAGCTGTGAAATACCAGGAGGTTATAAACCAGAAACACTGTGAGAGTTTTCTTTCAAAAACTGTAGCAACCATGTTTGATTCTTCACGAAAACAAACATTGGGAAATGCATATCTTCATTAAAAGACAATTATTAGCTTATAATTCTGTATTCACCCCTTTACATCCAAAAGATCTGCCCATATTGACAGAAAAGCAGATTTTATATTATTTTCTGCAAAGAAAATTGAGTAATGAAAGTGCCTGACTTCCCCACAACCTGGATAAAAATGGCTTACCCCTTGAGTAATGCACCTCCCCGCACTGAATTGCTGAGAGAAGCGGTTAAAATGGGGAGAAAATCCCTCACCACTGTTTTCTCAGCACAGCTTTGCCTTCTGGAAGCAAAGATCTGGGGTCTCCCTATTTGATTATACAAGACAAGATTTCCTGAAGTCTGCAAACTTTGCACTAAGGAAATCCCAAGTTTGAAGCTGTTACAGTTTAATGAATAAGACAAAATCTGATGAGTGCAAATCATTCTTGCACATCAGCTCCAGAATGGTACATTTTAATTACCATAAATAAAACATAAATGAGTGATGAATTGCCCAGAAGACTTTGAAAAAGTGTTTGATAAGGTGGTGTATTTTGGTTATTTTGTCCTCCAATACTTGAAGATAATATCGTACATTGAGATGCCAAAAGCTGAGGACTACACTCTGACTGGAAATTGAGTGGCAAAAAGGAAAAATGCAGGACAGTCCCAGTGCTGGAACTGAGACCAGGGGCTGGGAAGAGCAGGTGGGAGGCAAGTGAGGCCTGTGCCAGTTTGGTTTGTACTAAAATGGGTAAATCTCATCTGCTATCTCCCCTTCTTCAGACTGGATCCACAGTAACAGCCCCTGTTGGGATCTGCTTTCTCAAGAACCTAATTTCTTGTGAAGATGTTGAAGGTAACTTAAATTGTCTCTTACCACAGGCCCTTAAACACAATCAATATCTACTACCACCACGAGCTATTAATCAAAAAGGGGTGACATATTCTTATTTGACCTTTATGAGCAAACCCTCTTAGTGATGATACTTTACTGCTTAACACTACCATTTTCTTCCAGCATTATTCATCTTTGGAGAAACTACAAGCCCACAGAAATCAATGGCATAAAGGACAAAATTTCATCCTTGAGGCATGGATTCAGGATTATGCAATGCAAGATTGCAACACCTGCAGGTTATAAGCAGGGAAGCTGCATTTATGTTTTAAGCCAATACATATATTGACACTGAGAAGCTATTTCTGATCCTTCACTGTTCCCTGGCAGGGTGGGCAGCCCTGGCACAGGGTGCCCAGAGCAGCTGTGGCTGCCCCTGGATCCCTGGCAGTGCCCAAGGCCAGGTTGGACACTGGGGCTGGGAGCAGCCTGGCACAGTGCAAGGTGTCCCTGCCATGGCAGGGGTGCCACTGGGTGGGATTTAAGGTCCCTTCCCACCCAGGCCATTCTGTGACCCCATGAAATGATAACCTGATGCTCAGATTTCATTCCTGCACCTCAAATTAAAAAAGCTGTTTACCTGCATAGGCATATCCCTGTGTGCTGAGGAGAAGCATTGCAGCTCTGAAGCCAATACCTTGTAACACCATGAAAATTAAAGCACAGATTTTAATGGAATATAAACATTGTCCATAAGAGATGGTAAAATATATTGTATTGTTTCATACCAAGCTGTTAGATGTAATTCAAGGTAATATATCTTCAGCTGTAGAGGGTGTTTACACTTGTTATATCATCACAAATAAAACAATGAGCTCATCAACCACTGTTCAGTGGCTTAACACCCTCTATAAATTTTACTTAAGTCATCCAGTAAAGGAGAAGACCAGATATTATGTCTTTCATACATGGGGAACAAAACACATATCTACAGATCAACGTGCCCCAGCTGCTCAGATGATCACTGAGTCTGAAATAACTGGGCCCTTAAATGTAGAAATCATACCATTTTTAAGTTGGACAAATGCTAAAGAAATTCTTTATTTCAGTTTTAAAATCACTTTGCCATTTTTCCCCCTGTGTTTATAGAGGGCACAATTATTTAATATGTACAGACTGTGTAAAACATAGTCAAATTCTATTCTTGGATGTGTAAAATATTTTATTTTCTATGGGTGAAAATGGTGTGGAAAGTGTATAATTGTCAGGGAAGCCTCTGGGAAATACACTGAAATAACAGACATAGGGGTCAGTCAAAAACTATCATAGAGTTATGGAATGGCTTGGGTTGGAAGGGTCAGAATCAGACAATCACAAAATATTCCAAGTTGGAAGGGGTCAAGTCCAAGCCCTGGACTTAACACAATCACTCCAACAATCCCACTCTGTGCCTGAGAGCTGAGCTGAACTGAAAAAAAAAAATAAAGAGAAAAAGGAGGAAATTAATTCATGGAAGAATAATACTTGCTGTTTACAATGAATATTGCAATGAATCATGCAAATCCAGAACCACCTTATCCCCAGTTTTAGTGGTTCCTACACTCTGGAAACCTTCTGTCTTTTACCTGATGAGCACAACTGGAACCACTCATTCTTTGCATCCACTTGTCTCAAATCACTCTCAAAACTTCCTATCTCTTTAAGAAATTTGGACCTCATTGGTTTTCTTCTTACAAACAGGTAATTCCACCCACTCCACATCTTCACTGGGAGAACAAAACCTTCCACAGTGCTGTAGGTGTCCCCACGAAAACAATTAATCCTCCCGTGCTAATGACATCCCCTGGTGTTTGCACAAGCCTTTGGCAGAGCTGCAGCACCTGACAGATTGCAGCAGCACACACACCCAGGAACTCTGCACTGCAAGAGATGGCAGGGAAAGGGTGAAGTTGAGGAAATTCCAGCCTCCAGAGGTTCTTTTGGACACCTGGAAGCTGCTGTGGCAGGGAGTGAGTGCTGAATCCACACACATCCAGGTCACTCTGCTTGGGGACACATTTGGAGCACTCCCCCATTTGTCACCACCCCTTGACTCAGTGACAGACACACTGGGGCACAGCTCCAACCCTCCTCACTTGGCTAACGCACAATTTATTGAAAAGCATCAATTAAACCATCTGATGGACAAAACAATGGGAATTTTACAGCACTGTCTAATATTATGCCCTGAGCTCTTTTATTTCCATATTGAAACTCTCAAGGTAACTGCAGGGAGAAGAATAACCAACCATATGAACAAATAATATTTTCTATAACCACAAATAGATTGCATCCCTAAAGCTGAATTACTGTGCGTCTCATTCTGGATTATTTTATGTAATTTCTTCACTGATTACCAGTGTGATAATGCTGAGGTGAGCTTTCAACCATTCAAAATAAGACCTTTACGCATAAATATGTTTTGGAGAATAGCAAATGATTTCATATTCCACACATAACAGTAGCAGTAAAAATTGTAGCAGGCCTATAATTGAGCTAATGGAGAGCCTGATGGAAAGACAAGATAACAAAGGAAAAATGATGCTGGAAAAATTGCTTCACTTTGACTCCAAATGGCAGAAGGAGCTTGAGAAGCCCAGGGTTTCATGTGCAGTTAGTCTCAAAAATGAAAGATTCAAATATAATAAAAAGACACTACGTAACACATTGCTAAAAAGAAATTGAAAAATACAGGACTATTCCACCTATACTGCCATTCTTTAAAATTACTCCTATCCGGAGTCTTTCACAACTTTGGGAAAGTTCATCAAGAAGTTGTTCTTCTCCACTGAAGGAATGTCTTAAAGGTGAGACTTCATCTGGTGAGAGCAATTTGAAGAGTTATTGAGCACGTAAAAAATATAAAATAAAGGTGGTGGCAAAAAGAGGTGACAAACTGGAAGCTGGACAACAATAATGAAATTTACTGTGGACAGTATCCAGCCAAATAAAAGGTATTTTGTATGATTTTCATATTAAAATGTAAAAACTCCTGCTTTCATAGTTTCTTTTAAAATGTCCAATTCTCTTTATGACTTTATTTTTTCATTCAATGGCTCAAAGTGTTATGGCACTGGGGGCCAGGTCTTTCTCTCTTTTCATAAATAATGCCATTATTTTGAAGAGACATTAAAAAGCAAATATACCATGGATGAGCCAATACAAAGGCTGCTTTGGAATATTGTTTTATTGTCCTCCTTCTGAACAGTCTGAAGCCAGTTGTTTGCTGTTCCCAAACCTTTCAGAGTTTTGACTTCAATTTGCAAACCAGATAATGTTGCTGAAAAAATAATCATCAGTGTGCTTGCTTGGAGAGGCAGAGGACAAGGGAGGGAGTGGGGGGCATTTGCTAGGAATGGTGTCTACAGTCAAACCTTTCACCTACATCCTCATTGGCATTAAATCCCCTGAAATAAAAGGAATAAAACTGTGTGCAGTTGTGAAACAGTGTGATGTTTGAGCTCCAGTTGTGCACCACATCCTGGGCATACAGATGAGAATCTGCTCTGATCCCAGTGTTGTGAGAGGGCTGCAGCAATGCT
Organism: Pyrgilauda ruficollis; assembly: GCF_017590135.1. Classification (NCBI taxonomy): domain Eukaryota; kingdom Metazoa; phylum Chordata; class Aves; order Passeriformes; family Passeridae; genus Pyrgilauda; species Pyrgilauda ruficollis. The sequence goes on from NW_024518873.1 coordinate 321,056, forward strand.
CCCCAGGGAACCAGGGATTCTTCAGCTATTCCCATGCTGCCGTTGTAACTCTAATTAAAAATGCCACTTCTTCAACCCTTCCAAGCTGCACATCCTCACTGGACACTGCCACGCTGAGATGCTCTGCCCTTGCTGCTTTGGACAGGCACCATAGGCTTCAGCTCCCCCAGGACATTTCCCCAGTTCCAAGAACAAGTTATTTTTTGCAGTTATTCCTATGTATGATGACAGCAAAAAGTGCTTTCAGGTTAATCCTCTTCTAACCTGATATAACAAGAATTAACACACTGTGCAACTTGTTCCGCGGACTTCAGGTCTCATATGGCATAAAAATGTCAGGAAGCACTTCTTCTGCAGCCACAGTTACATAATAATCTGACTGTGGCACCTACTCCAGCCTGGAAAACGTGCTGTGGCTCTTTGGGAGCTGCTCTCTGAGCTCCCGAGAGGCAGCAGACACAGCACCCTCCATGCAATTTCTGTGCTGGAAGTGCAGTGTGGGGCTCCCTTCACTGCAGCAGGGCTGGCACATTCTACTGGGGGGTGAAATAATGGTGTGGACACATCATCTGATGTGTCTCAGCTTTAAAGGAAGGGATTGCTTTTGTAACAGCAGGTAGAAGTAAGAAATGACCCTTTAAACACCAATCTTTCCTATACCTTAAGGTTTAAGTATGGTGTGTGATGTGTTTGTCAAAAGCACCCCTGGTTAAACACTGCAGAACCTATTTGACTACTTTTAAATGACACTGAGAATCTGAACAAGCAAAAACATTCAAAAAACTTCCACCTATATATAAAATATTTGACTTCTTTTCAAATACTTATGTAAACAGGCATGAAAAGGAAAAAAAAAAACAAAAAACCCACAACTCCACTCTGTCCCCACTCCGAATAAAACCATTGTCTGAATTTGAAATGCAAAGTACACACTGGGCCTTTGTGTGGATCCTGTGGGATAGCCATGCTCTGTGGCTAACACACAGTGAAAATCATTGTATGAAAATTCTGTCACTGAGGTAATTCTGAGCCAAAGAAATCCAAGATTATAACATTGAGTACTTTGAGTCTTAATTCAATCAAAGACTTGCACATACAAACTTCAGGTGTTGGTGTGTATTATAACTGTGCTGGATCCTGTGCAGGATAACTTTACTCTGCTGTTCATGGCCTAAAAACCTTCCTGAAATGCTGGATGCAGTGACACTGCTCAAATCTCACCCGTTTGTGATTGAATGGGAGGAAAATAATGAAAAGCAAGCAGACAAAATTATGTCGTATATAAAGTAATAAAACAGGTGTTTTATTCACTTCTCCTTTCCTGCAACCCTGCCCCGATAAACTCACTGACACACGGTACTGCAGCAGCGAGGCGAGGCGCTCAGTGCCACTACCTCCCCTGGCAGCATCCTCGTGCGGAGCGCGGCCGGGCCGGGACGCACACCCAGCCCCGCAGCCAGGCACGCCACAGAGAGCTGGCCACAAAGAAACGCAGGAGGGCCTTCTCTGGGGGGCTCCAAGGAGGGTTTAGTGGGGCCCAACAACAAAGGGGGCCAGGGACAAAAGACCTAAGACAGTGGAGGGTCCAGGTTAAATACAGGGAAAGGGGGTGGAGAAGAGCATCAGGGCCAATGGGATGAGGGCACAGGGGCGGTACAAGGGGCAGGAACCAATAGGAAATGCCAGGCTGGATAGGCAGGGTTACACAAACCAATGGGAAAATAGGGAAGGGAGAACTTTCCAGAACATGAACATATAAGGGTAAAAAGGGGTAGGGACAGCTAATGGGAAGGACAAACCTGGAATAGATTGACAGAGTGCCATGGGGGAATCCTTTTTTCTCACGCTAACTTGGGGATAATGCCTGGAGCCTAGGATGCATCCCTCCAGGGCATTGCCATTGCCTTTTCCCCAGTGGGCTCACGGGCTTCCTCGTGTTATAAGCAGCACTTGAGTCCATCCTGACTACAGCTGGAAGATGTGGCACCAGGTGCTGGTACCTGCTGCATAAGCATTCACAGGGATTTTATACACTGTATTTATTCTCTTCTGCTTCACAAGGAACTGTTTTCAAGCTCACTGGCACTGGTGACCACAATGAATTCTCTCCCAAGTCACTGACAGCAGCAGAGGTGGTGCTGGCACATCCATCCCCCAAATGAAGCAGTAAGGAGGTTTAGGTTCGCTGTAGGAATCAGAGACAGCTTGTTTGGGTTGGTGCTGCACGAGCAATGGAAATACAATATCTGCTGATACAGCAAGGGATTCTCAGAGCTCTCGCTGCAGAGGAGATGCTTAAGGGCAAAAGCTTTGTTAAAATTCGGTGTTATAATTCCTCTCTTCACCAAATCATGTCAAACAGAAAAACCTTGACAAATGAGAGGGCTGTGAATCACCAGTGGTGCAATGTTCAACAAGGGAAAGTGCTTGGATTCTGCACCTTGGATGGGACACCCTGGATGTGCAGACAGGTTGGGGATGAGAGCCTGGGAAGTGGCCATGGGAAGGGACACGGGGGCCCTGGTGGATGGCCAGGTGCATCTGAGTCAGCAGAACAGGCTCTTCAGGTAATGGGCACTGCCCCGAGGCTGCCAGAGCTTCAGAAGTGTTCGGTCAGCACTCCCAGGGATGCACAGGGGTATTGTTGGGGTGTCTGGGCAGGGACAGGGAAGATCCTTGGTGTCCTGTCCCACTCAGGGACACTCTGTGATTCTACTGCACCAAAATACTGCCTTCTTTCAGATATATTCTCTGACAAGATATTTCTTAGAAATAAAACACAACTCAGACAACTTTGGAAGGCAAGCATAAAGCTGCTTGGAGCTGCAGTGATCCCGGTGATTGCCCTTAACAACTGCATTGTTCAAGCACTCTCAGTGACACAGGACATCATTTAAAGCAGTTAAGAATTTAGGGATGTCCTTTACTCGTTAACAGGTAAAGCATCTGGAAATATCTCTGATCCCACCACAAATGTTTCCAAGTCCTGCTACTAATGATGGACAGGAAAGAACAGGAATCCTGCTAATGGCATTTGATTACAGCTTAAGATTTGTTGTTAAACTATATTGAGCAAATAAAGCTGTACAAAAGTTCCTTAAGTCCATAGTAGAACTGCACGGTTTTTATGTAAAATTATTATAATAAAATTCTTTAGTTTCAGTTTTGAAAATGCATCAGCACTGGATGGTGTTTCACATGTGTCACACAGGTGTGGTATGAAATACCTTCTTCTCTTTTTGTTTACTGGTGTAGGATGAAAAAGAACATGAATGCTCCACAGTCTTACTTTGATTTAATACCTTGAAACAAGAGAACTGACCAATTGCATTCAATAAGTTAAATAGCCATGAGTCACCAAGGGACAGCAATTGGAGATTTTCTGGACCAGCACACACTGTTCAATGAAGAAAAACCCCCAAACAACAAAAGAGTTAAAAAGATATTGAGGTTTTGTTTTGTTTTTCCCAGCTAAATTTGGATTTTAGAAGGCCAGAATTATTTGGGTTGGAAGGGACATTACAGCTATCCAGTACCACCCCCTCCCACTGTCCCAGGCTGCTCTCAGCCCCAGTGTCCAGCCTCGACTTGGGCACTGCCAGGGATCCAGGGGCAGCCACAGCTGCTCTGGGCACCCTGAGAATTCACACTGTTTACCTAAATATGGATCTGACCATAACAGTCAGTGACCACCTGAAGTTTGGAAAAGATACTTCTGTTTTCCCTGGACTGGAAGCCCACACTGACAGACTGGCATCATGCTGTGAAGCCATTTAGAAACACTATTTCAACAGCTGCAATACACTGAGCTTAGAATTACTGACATTGCAAACAACAGAAAACATGCAAAGTGCATCCTGAACACTACAAGTAATAAAGCAGCTACTTCTGCATAATATCAGAGTCATTAAGTTTGAAAAATATCTCCAAATCCATCAAGTCCACCCTTTGACTGATTACCATCAGGCCCACTAAACCACATCACAAAGTGCCATCAAGGATTTTAATATAATTCTTTACAATAGTAAGAAGGAAGAGCTCATAAAGATGTTCATTATTCTAACTTGAAAAAAAAAAAAAAAAAAAAAGAAAATTTCCTTCCTAAACACAAATTTTAAAATAATATTTTAATTAAAATTATGATATTGATAATTTAAATTAATATTTGCTCATAATTAATCTGTGGCAAGATAAGCTACAATTTTTGAGCAAAGCAATAAGTAGTCAAACAAAGACAACATTTATTTCATCTATTACTGCCGTTGAGGATAAACTTACAAACTTTACTTCCATTTCAGTGCTGGTTGTATTTCAAACCCAGCCAATTCAGGTAAACAGTGTTGTCTGCTTTGGTTTATATTTTGGGCATCTTCTCCTTCAGAAATAAATATTACATAATCTCAGAAATTTAATTGGCTTTTACAGGTAGTATTTACCCCCATGGGGTGCTGCAGTTTAAGAGACTGTTTATCATTTCACGTTCACCTGAATTACTGTTTCTCCATAAAAATAACAGAATGTCCATGGTACCGTGATAATTCAGCCACAGTTCCTCATGAAGATGTCAGGAGGACAAGTTTTCACTAGAAATGAAAGAGCCTGCAGGGAAATAAAAGGGAATAGAAATGAATTTTGCACTAAGCTGTTCTTGCTGTACCCAGATTTCCCCTTCCCACTCAGAGGTGCCCACACAACTCTGCCATTCTTCAACATGTTGTGTGTTGAAAGTTTTTAGAATTCTGACCCAGAATCCCTGCCCAGATGCTGGGCTGTGATGGAGGTTAATAAAAAATGAAAGCACTGCTCGAAAACAGATGTTTGGAATTTGAAGCACAAATATAGCTGACAATCAGCAGATAAGCCCAGATTTCACCAAGTCTAAGGGATAAGAGGCAAACATTCCCACTTTAATCTGATTTGGTTTGCTCACTAGTATTCAGATAAGATAAAAGCATGAGAGATCAGGATCTTTTGAAGGATAAAACAGTGCCTTTTTATTTTCTCCTACAATACCTGGAGCATCTGTGTATCCAATAGAAGGCAAATCTCATATAGAACAGGGATTCCAGGGATTCCAGATACCAACTGCTTCTTTACAAAAATAAGGTGGCTGGCAACAATTCTGTATAGAGCTGAGTTTTAATGACTTTTCATGAAAATCATGTGGCTAATTAGAACCCGCTGGTATATATAGAGATTCTAAACTTTTGGGCATGACTCATGGGCAAGAACAGGCCACAGCCATCAAGACAAAGTCCCATTTCAAGTAGTCACTGTATTTCCAGGGTACAAGAGAAAAATAACCCACAAAAGGAAATAATTACCAATTAAAATAATAATTAATAAAACTTATACCAATGTTCTTATGAGTCCTCTTCATACAGACCGTTTTTGCCATTCACAAAAGCAAAAAAGTAATTAACAGCAATGATGGGCTATGCAAGAATACTTTATCAATACTAATAAGTCTTCAAGATTATCAACACTGACCTTGAAAATTAGTAGAGACATTTTGACACCATCCACAATTCATAGAAATTACATGAGATTTGGGTAATTACCTCACTGGAGGGGCCCAAACAAAGGTTTGCTCATGGTGTGGAGCATGACAAATAAAAGCAAGTATGTAAAATACTGATAATGGGAGGGCATTAAACTCAGTTTCAGCAAATGAGAGAGGAGGAGCTGATTTCTCTCCTGCTCACTTCCATGTAGCAATTTTGCAGGTTTACTTTTAATTTTCAACAATGATCATATAATTTGCAACATTTTTTGTACAGGAAACTTCATGACATGAAATTCGCAGTTCAGGACATGGATAGATATAAAGACTATTGGTTATCTGTCTGTGTGATAAGGGAATGCTCAAGAATTGTATTTTTACACTCTCAGTAGAGGACACTGCAGTGAGCAGAAGTGGGATCAAGGGTTGTGTGAGCAGTGTTTCTGTACAGTTTTCCATAGTTAAAGAATCCAAGGAAATAAGGATAGTTAATCATTCAAAGCAATACATGGATGTAACACCAATGCCACTGATACTTGCATGGGTACAAGGTACAGAATCACCACTGTAAGAGAGAGCGTTCCTCAAACTCCACAGGTCCAGGCAGATCAATAAGAGAGAATATTGGCAGTTTTCTCTACACTGCAGTGGTGTTTTATGGAGGGCAAACAGCAGGATTTTACAGGTGGCCAATATAAATATTTCATATTAATGCATTCCTTAAGTTACAAGAAAAATAGAGAAGCTCGGAAGTTCAGTCAAATCTCTTCCAGGGGTGGTGACTCCACCACTGCCCTAGGCAGCCTGTTCCAATGCCTGACAACCTTTTGGGTGAAGAAATGTTTCCTAATAAATAATCTAAACCTCCCTGACACAACCTGAGGCCATTTCCTCTCATCCTGTCGAGGTGGAAGTAAGGTGATAAGTATGAAATCAGTGTCTAAGCCAAAATCATCATCTGCTCAAGGTCTGACCCCAAACCAGCCCAGTCAGGAGCTGCCTCTCAGCAGGTTTTGCAGCCCAAATGAGGTGTAAATGGCTGGACTTGCTGATCTTACCGTTTTTTTTCCAAACTTTACGATTCTATAACTCCAAAATCTGGAGTGTCCATTCTCATCTCTGCTCCGTTCCGCCTGGCGTCATCAATTGAAAAACCTGAAGTGAAGCTTCTAATGAGTTTTTGCCACTTCACTGTTGTCATGATCTGGTTCTTATCTGCATTATTTATTTAGGTGCTTATTGCCAGCATTTCTTGTCTGTCAAGGGCAGATTTCTGACAGGTCTCATATTACCCTTCAAATATCAAAGCAAGGCACCTCCTGGAAACATCAGGATTTTGGGAGAGTTTTCACGTACTTAATTTTCTATAGAAAATGGAAAGGGCAATGTATAGATAAATCCCAGTGCCGAAAGAAGTGGGGACAAGCCCAGCAAAATCTCTGGTCTAACAGGAACAGAGGGTGCCAAGAGCTGCCCTAACCCTGCCCTGCTTGGATGAGCTGCTGCCAGCAGAGCCCTCAGGCTACCCAGCAGTGCCAGGGGTTGTTTAGCCTGGCTCTTCCTCTGGCCAGTCTGCTTGTAGTTAGGCACTTTCTATGGCTATCACATTTCCATGCCACTGGCCTTTTTCCTCCCTTCGGGTTTTCTCTCATATGTTCCGTGTGTTTTAACAAGGCAGCACCTTTTTCTTTTATAAACTAATTAGGTGTTTGAAATTAATCACCCACAGCAGGCCTGCCAGTTGTCAATACTTTGGCAAGAACCCCTCATCTCTTATAAAATGTGATGTGAAATCCAGGAAGGATTTTGAGGATGTGCAGTTCTCCCCAGTGTCCTAGTCTGAGTTTTAGTCTTGTTTTATTGCTCTGAAGAAGTCTCATAACATATTTATTAAGAATAAACAGGAGTGTGTGGTTGAGCAACCTCCTGCATGTTTTATTTCCAGAGGCATCTCCATCCCATTTGTTGCCCAGCCAGAAAAATATCTCATAAAGGCAGAGCCCAGGGCAGCAGTCGGGGAGAACTGATACATTTTATTGTGTCACACTCACCCAAGGCATGTTTGGAGGGCAAATCTATAAAAGACAGCTCTTACATATGGTTATATTTGATTTACTACTCATGAACTATTATCCTGTGAGAATAGAGTTCATAACCCTGCTAATCATAGCTGTGCTTTCATAATAAAATGTATGCAGTAAACTCACACTGCTTCAAATTAATAAAACTAAGCATTTACTTTGCATAACTTGTTATTTAATATAGTGTGCACAAGGAAAATATCCTCTTTGGAGCTCATGTATCATCTCAGGAAATAGCTAAAGCACATCATTCCCATACCAATATTGTAGCTGATGTTATAATTTTTAGACCCAGCAACAATCCGTATGAATTTCACCCATCCCACGTACGTTATATATATGACCCACAAAGATTTTTTAAGCTGAATTAATGACACACTTTAATGGAAATTACAAATGGAATGAAATACATGTCATATATATATATATGCAAGATATTACATTACAATAAATTTCTAATTCAAAGGATGGTCTAAAAATCTATAATAAGTCTGACCAGTCATTTTTCCTTATATGGATTTGCCACATTAATTTTGAATATTCATATCTCTTTTTAGAAGAAACCTAATGAGGCATATTACCTAAGTGTAGCTTTTGATGTGACATTTCCCTCAAACTGTGATTCATCAAACAAGGCACAAATATATTTATTTTTCCTAAAGTATTTTAAGCTCAAGATCCTGAACTGAGTATTCATCATTAAAATTGCAAAAATCAAATAGAAGTCTTATCTATTTTAGAAATAAAATAGAAATAATAATTTGCTTGGATTACATTTCTATATTGGTGTTTTGCATAAGGTAAGTATGAAGAACATTTTAGAGAGAATGGGTTAAAATCACAAATGGAACATCTGAGACAACAAGGACCAAACCTGTCTTGGCAAGTGTTGAGCTTCACACAAGTTGGGACAGTCAGGTTTAGCCAGATTCAGCCTAAAGAATTACAGAAATCACATATACATTTAGAAATTATCTGCAAATATATAATCAAGAGTTTTCTGGCTTTGCTACTCTTTGTGTTTCCATGTCTGGGTGCCAACTTCAATTGTAAGTGAATACTTTGAGTGATAATGGCTTAGTTTGATTTCCACCTTGAGCTTCACATGAGAGGAACCACACTAGAAACTGAAGCCAGCCTCAAGCTCCTAAAAAAGAATAGATAAACTTTCAACTGACTGTCAAAGCTGGTCCTAGTTGTGAAGTTTCCTATTGTAATCCCTGTCTGACACTAATCGAAATATTTTAATTACTTGCTCTGTTAATAGCAGGTTACAGGCTCAGAGCAGTGGACTGTCCACTCCTTTATGCAATTCTATGACTTCCTACATTAGAAAGCCATCATCTGATCTGCAAGAAATTAAATTTATTTTTTCATGAAATTTTAACCAAAATCCTTCATTAGCGATCTCATACATTGAATGCTAGAACTTTCTTTTCTCTAGTGTTTTCAGCAAACTCATATTTATCTTTGTCTCATAGAAAAATCATGGTTACTGAACTGCTCATTTTCTGATCCAGGTCACCTGAGGTGTTGGACATCTCCTTTCTGCCTTTCCCAAGTCAAAATTATAGTTACTTAATCAGAAATCTTCATAAATTTGCACTTTGCTACTTAAGTTTTCTGCCTCTTCTAATTTCAAAATCAGATATTCCTTCAGCTTCAGCTCCTCTCATCTTTCCTTTGCATAATTTTTGGTACATGGAGTCAGCTCCATGAAATTGGCTCATTCTGTTCCTCTAAGTTTCTCTCCAATACAAGTAATATAAAAACACTGAAATGTAGGTGACATTTTATTCTGCTCCTCTCCTTTCATATCTAAACTGAAAATACCAGGATTCATTGCATGCTGCCACCAGATACATTTCAGATGCTACTGTAAAACAAAATGATTCATTGATTCAGCAAACACTTACAGCAAAATGACTTTTTGTAGCATTTTCAAATCAAAGAATCAGAGAGTCATAGAGGATGCTGAGTTGTAAAGGAGCCACCAGGATCATGGATCCAGCCCCTGGCCCTGCCCAGACCCCCCAGCAATCCCCCCAGGATCATGGATCCAGCCCCTGGCCCTGCCCAGACCCCCCAGCAATCCCCCCAGTCCATCCCTGGTGTCCAAAGGCTCCTGGAGCTCCGGCAGCCTCGGGGCCGTGCCCATTCCCTGGGGAGCCTGGGCAGTGCCCAGCACCTCTGGGGGAAGCAGAACCTTTCCCTGCTCTGCAGCCTGAGCCTCAAGTGCCCACAGCTGTCTCTCTGTCAGGGAGAACACACACCAGGAAAAGCCTTGAAAACCACACAAAATACTGGATTTGGCATGGGCATGTGCAGACACAGAAATTTCACATTTAGAGCAGCCCAGACAAGTAGATATCCTTGGCAGGCTTCCAAGGAATGCTGCTGTGGGACAGGGATAACAGTCTCTGATTCATGTTTCTCCAGGACAGGAGTCAGCCGGCCATTCCAAGCATTTTCAGGGACATGAATCTCTAGTTCAAGATTACTGGGGATGAAGCAACACCATGATGCAGACAGAATTTTTTACCTATTAATAACTAAGCTGGCTGATGTTCCTTGGCAGCAATCAGTTTTAATGTAGGAAATACATGGGCTGTGGAAGCAGAATCTGAAGCGGAGGGCTAATGACCAAAATCCAGCCTCTTGCTCCTCAGCAGTGTTCCATGCCCAGTTTGGGTTCATGTTAACTTCTCTTGGGTTAGCTAATAGATGATGTTCATTATTGTCAATGCTGCACAGAGCAAGACAGGGCATGTGGCAAGGGGAGAGCACAGTGACAGTGAGGAAAAGGGGGATGCAACCCAAGGGCTGTGTTCTAGAAGACAGGAGAAGCTTTTTCTTGCTCAAGTGGATCAACCTACAATCATTTAACCATACATCTAAATAGTCACTGATAACTGCTAAAATATTACCCTTCCATCCCACAGTGTCCAGTCACCTGGAAGAAGTGACCAGTCCTGCAAAACAGACTTTGTCAGGCCACTTCCCTGCTGGCCTTGTCACTCTGATGTCCCTGCAACAGCCAGAAGCTAAGTTTCTATTTTTGCTCAGGCTGGACTCAGTGCAGGGTGAGCCTTCCTGTGGCCACCTCCCAGCTGAGGGGTCAGTCCTGGGCCATGGGGTCAGCTCTGGGCAGTGGGGACAGCCCTGGGCAATGGGGACAGCCCTGGGCAAAGGGGACAGCTCTGGGCAGTGGGGACAGCCGTGGGCAAGAGGGGACAGCCCTGGGCAGAGGGGACTGGCTGCTCCCAGCCTGGCACAGATCACAGCAGGGTCCACTCAGCTTTGTTCCCAGATCTGACTCCCAGTGAAACAGGCTCCAGTGCCACAGACTCCCTTAAAACACAGACAGAGCCCTGTTTTGTGCTGCCAGGGCTGTCATAAATGCCAGACACTGTTTGCAAGGCTTTCAGAGGAGGCTGAGTGAATGTAGAGTGAAAACACCCCAGCTCCCAAACCTGGATTACTTGTGCAGGAATCTAATATTAATGCCTGAGGGCATTAACATGCCTAAGTCAGAGCTCATTTTTTCATAATTCAACTGCACAGTCATGGAGCTACTAATAAGTAGTTTACTGCTTCTAAAAATGGCTATTAACATTGCAGTAATGGATGTTATTAAAGTCATAAATATCCCACTTACAATGCTCATGTCTCACCAAAGTTTAAGGCTGTTTCAAAGATCAGATGTCTCATTTTCCAGTCTGCTTTTACAGCATAAAGGGATTTTGGTGGAAAGTACTGCTTCTGCTCCAAGCAGAAACTTTATTATTGTTTTTGGAGTTTGATACAGTGTTGAAAGAAAACAGCTCACAGATGCTGACTGCAAAACTGCAACTGAAAGTAAAGAGCTTTCACTCTTTCTCTTTGGGAAGTTGCTCTTCTTTGTCTAATTTTGAGATTGTCTGAAAAGTAAAATTCAAAAAGAGCAGTGCACAAATTTTAGATGTGCTTTGAGTGAAATTTTGCCTTCCCAAAGTCTGTCATGGTCTTTAGAAAACAGACAACCCTGTGCACAGCAATATTTATGTCAGTTATGAACACAAGGCACTGCTGTCCTTTGCTATGGATGAAGATGCCTGAGGAGCATTGGAGCACCCAGGATGGATTCAGACACTTCTGGAGGAGACTGAAGCTCCCACGTGCTCCAACAAGAGCAAACAAGCTTCTGAAAAGCAGCCTAAATGCACCATTAGAGGTGAGCACTAATCCCCTGAAAGTGCTGAGAAAGGTGTGAAGGTGTGAGGAGCCACAGCCGCACTCACACCCTTAAAGAAAGCAGCAGCTGTCCCTGATGGCAGGGAAGAGCAGTTTTACAGGACTATGGCATCTCATTCCCAAAAATTCCCATTTGAATCAGCCCCTTAGTGAAAAGAAAGTTGGAACAACCAGGGGATTTCATTCACTTTTGCTTACAGCATGAGATAGCCTGTCTAGACATCTCAAATCTGAAATGCTGTTGCTATGCAAAAACACAACTGCACCTATGCAGAAAATTTAAAAAAGATTAAGTAACCGAGTATTGCCAGTATGTGAAGATTGAACCAATTTTAAAAGTATTCAGGGCTGAGATGGCTAAATTCCTATTCAGTCATGTCTGGATCTGATTTTAATATCCACACAATAGCCGAAACAGCATAATTTATGGAGCACACCATTAAAGATGGGGAAAATTATGTGTGACAAACAGCCAAAGGCTGATCATTTAATCTGGTGCAAAGTATTGCAGTAACCAAATGCAAATCACTGAGCCGTGGTGTGTGTTTGAGCCACGTTAGAACACTGGAGTTCACAGCTTCTAATTCTTAAAGTAGATTACAACTGCCACATCATTAAGTTCTTACAATTATATCTGAACAATAAATTGTATTATTAATAGGATGGTTATGGCCTGTGAGTATTAGATATTGTTGTTTGTGATTTGCACTTAAAGAGGGAATTTAATCAAATTTGCCATTCTCAAAAAATCTGGCTTGCATTTAAATAAGCATCCTTAAAAATTGATGTTTTGCTCAATTATAGAATGCCTCATTCTGGAGCCTCAAAGTAATTTATTATCCAGGCAATGTGAGCAAGGAAGATGTATTGCATTGTACTTAATCTTATCAAGTTTCTGCTGATTTTTGATGACAGTGTCTGTTTATCATAATTATTACAAGTTGTCTGGGTTAATAAAACTTGAAAAACTGTGTGGGAATTAAACCAGTATGGAATGTTAAACTTACTATTTGTGTAAGGCTGCCTAATCCCAGCTGTCTTCCATGGCTGCATGAAGCCATTTATGTCAGAGAATCATGGAATGGTTTGGGTGGGAAGGGACCTTACAGCTCATCCAGTGCCACCCCTGCCATGGGTGAGAGGCAAAGAGGATCCCAGCTGACAGGGGATCAAGTTCCTCACCTTTAGACATCACTTAGATCTCTTAGTTCCATGATGGCTCATTGTTTTTAGGGTTTTTTTTTTTTTTGCAACATTTGGTGAGGGGGCTTCCTTATTTGCATACCAGCTCTGACGTCACCTCCCTCCGGTTACCTGCAGCCTTCAGGTGTCAATGCTCCGGGAAGCAGCAGGGGACACTTGAACTGATTTCTAACCATTAACAGGTAATTGAAGAAAAACTATTAACAACAGGTGATTACAACATGAAGTTATTAACAACAGCAATTTGTTTAACTTGTTAACTCTGCAACTTAAAAAAATGGACAACTTTTCTACTCATAACACTGGGAAATTGTTTTTAAAACTGGCAAATGAAAGATTTTTAAAAGGTAAATCTGGATTTAATGCGTCTTTCAGAGGATGCAAAAGACAAATTACTTTTTTTTTTTTTTTTTTTTTTTTTTTTTTTAGAAAATTTTAAAAAATCCCTTTTTTTATTTTTTTTTTTTTTTTTTATTTGGAAGGAATTTAAAGCACTCGCTGTTTCAGATTTCACCAAGGACCTTTTGTGATCTGAAATAAAAGCCCATGTTTGCCACATTCTTTGTCACAGAGCTACCCTGATTTGCCCTAGAAATAAATCAGTAGGCAGGGAGCAAGTTCTCAATGCACACCCAGGTCAATGGTACTCCAAAGGAGCAAGAATGCCCAAAAAGCTGGTGCACAGTAATGAAATGTGGACAAAATACACTTCAAATATTCCAACATAAGCAAAAAAGGCACATGAAATTCTCAATTAAAAATGGGAATTACAAGGTTGAGAGGAGGTTGAAAAATCTACTCAATCAGCAGTGCATGTTTTCGCTTGGAATACTGACCATATTCCTGCTGCTGCTGCCATTAGTGAGGCTGAAAAGGTCAGGATTCCCTCTCTTTGCCTCTGTTTCTGAGCATTTTGGGACATTTTGGGACCATTCTTGCCTCATTCTCAGCTGTACATCTCTCTGTGATGGCACCAGCCATCTCTGGAGGTATGGAATGACCCCAAACCTCCAGAGTAAGTCATGGAGCTCTCCACAGCAGCAGCAGGGGCAATGCAACCTGGTATTTGGGCTGCAGGAGCAACTTTGGAGTTAGAGTGACAAAAGCAACATTAAGTAAATTCATAGCACGACCAATAAACCATATAATGATAAGAGTTAGTGCTGTTCTTTCCACAGTTCAATCTAATGGAAGCTTTTGTTGCTCAAAGGGGGCCTTTGTTTATGTTTACAGATAGACTTTATGGCTTATTTGTCACCGGGATAGTGTCGCTGTGTCTGTCTCAGTTCCTGCTCAGCAAGGCCTGGACCATGCACTGCCTGTTTGAGTACCAAGGCAGAGGGAAAATGAGAGTCTTAAATTCCTGGATCAAAGCAACTTTAACTCAAGATAATTGTCTTGCAATGATTGATCTAGTCATGTCAAGATAATGAGGTTTTTATGGTCCTGAGGAGGATTTAATCTAATTTTTGGAGGGATTCTGATCTCACTGTTGCTGCTTTATCACTTTGAATTTGCTCCGCAAAATTCAAAAGACTTTTAGTTGACAGCTGAAGACACAGAATAGTCTTTTCACACTAAGTTTTCCTGTCTTTTAAATCTTAGTTATCATTACTCTGAATGAATGCAATTATAGAGTTGTTTTGCTGGTTTAGACAGAGAATAACCAGTATAATTCCTCCAACACAATAAAAGTACCTCTTCAAGAAAAAGTAGTAGCTTAATTTTGAACAGAGGGTGGCTGCTAATAGTGTCTTTAATTATTTGGTAGAAGATAATTTGTGAGAAAAGATATCTAAGGCTTGTGTTATTCTTTATAGAATCCACTTGTATGTGTTCAATTTTCTAATAATATGAGGGCAAAATAAAGTTTGTATAAAAAAAGATAAATGTTGTTTCCTTGAGTCTCAGGTTTAATAAGCCTTTTTTTTTTTTTTTTTTTTTTTTTCAAATTTTCAAAGGCAAAATGGAAAATTACCACGAATCTGGTTAAGGAGTGATTCATAAAATTTGTCAGTCAAAACCAGTTTGGGGCAAAGTCCCCTCTGCTCTGCCCACAGCAACTTGCATCTTTTCCCCTACAAACAGGGGAAAGTACTTAGTCTACTCTTCTGGGACTGTGCTACTCATTGTATTTTCTTTTTTGGCTCTATCCCCTTTCATTATTTTTAGTTCTTAATCTTATTACTTCACACTTCTGTACAACTGAGCTGAATAAGCTACTTATCCAGCCTCTAAGCTGAATCTATCCCAATCATATTGAATTTATTTGCTCTGTTTCTCTGTATTTACTTTATCATCCTTTCCCATTTCTATGTCATTGGCAAATTTGGGTCAGTAATTTACAAAATAAACAAAAATGGCCCTAATGCTGCACTTACTGACATTCCTTTTAACTCCTTCCTGAGCTGTTTTTAAATTTGCAATATTTGTTCCTTCAAACAAGAATAATTCCCTGGAAATTCATGTGCCTTTCTGTAAAGGAATGTTTCCCTTACATGTAGATCAAACCCTTCCAAAATCTCCTTTTAAATATGCACTACATTTTTCTCTTTCCCACCAGCTGAATATGCATTGCCACATTCTCCAGAAGAAAGACAAAAGCCAGAAGTCTCCTGGCACCTTAAGCCAAGCTCCATCATGGGATCCTTTTGGTCTGGGCAAATCACTTCAAGTCCCTTGCCACTCTCCAGGGAAGGAATTCACAGTCCTCTGCAGATGTGGTTAATGTGTCACACAGAATCACAGTCTCTGTGGTCTCCAGCCTTGGAATGCGTTTGGTCTCATTGTTCTGGCTCCTGATGGCTCCACACATTCTCATTTTCCCATCATCAATATCCCCTGGCCTGCTCCTGCTTAAATAAAACATTCTGCCCCAGGTGATAGGTAGGGAGCAGTGGAAAGGTGCTGTCACTTGACTGGCTATGACATTTCAGAACACACTTTGAGAAACTCTCCAGTACTTCCAAATATCCAAACCATATTATGTAAATATATTTACAGCATAACTCTCAAAATACATCAAAATACTTGTCCTTAACTGACATAAATTTTGCTTTCAGTTCAGAATGTATTTTTTCTATACAGTGTTCTGAGTGCAGCCTTCTGATGTGGGAGTTAGCGCTGAATGCAAGAAGTTTATCTGTGAGAACAAATGTCCACAAGAGTACCAGGGCTGCAGATTGAAAAGACAATTTTGAAGCCTTATTTCTTCCATTCAATGCTGAGTGTACAGAGAGTCCCGAGCACCAGTTAACATCACTTTTTCTTCATTTTTTTGTGTCAGATTCCTTGTAAGAGAGCCTTGTGCATTTCATAACGTGAAACATCAAGGCTGTTTTTAGGAGTTAATCATGTATGGGCCACACATCTCTTTTGGCACAGAAACTTCCAATCAGTCAATACTGGCTTATTTTTGAGCTTTCCTGGGTGCCTGCATGTCAGATAAACAAGATGAAGGATTTCTCTAATGAGGATTATTTTTGCTACCAAAGTTTGTTCTGCAAGGAAGACGAGTGGCCCGCAATTTGTTATTCCTGGAGGGTAACAGCATGATGACACTTGGGTGACACACAGCCAGTCATGCAATCAAAGATTGGTTTGGGTGGAAAGGGACCTTAAAGCCCATCCAGTGCCACCCCTGCCACGGCAGGGGCACCTTGCACTGTCCCAGGCTGCTCCCAGCCCCAGTGTCCAACCTGGCCTTGGGCACTGCCAGGGATCCAGGGGCAGCCACAGCTGCTCTGGGCACCCTGTGCCAGGGCCTGCCCACCCTGCCAGGGAGCAATTCCTCATTCCCAATATCTGACCTGAACATAGTTTGAACCCATTCCCTGTGTCCTGTCACTGCAGTTCCTGAGGAATTGTCCCTCTCTGGGTTCCCTGCATCCCCTCAGACCCTGGAAGGAGCTGTGAGCTCTCCACACAACCTTCTACTGTCCAGGCTGAGCAGCCCCAGCCCTCCCAGCCTGGCTCCACAGGGGAGGCGCTCCAGTCCCCTCAGCACCTCCATGGCCTCACCTGGATTTGCTCCAACAGTTCTGTGTCCTTCCAGTGTCCCTCACCATCACTGACAGGAGGATGCTGTCCACACCAGTGCCTGGGATGTCATCACCCTTCCCTCCATGGACTGATAGATGGAACAGCCTCAAATTCCTGTGCAGGAGCAAGGGAGTGGCTGCTCCCTTTAACTCCTACCATGGTGCTCAGCAGGTCCATTACTTGCAAATAACTCCAGATATCCCACTCTCTGTTCCAATTAAAAAAGGCTCATTTATAGCTATGCCACAAAAACTCACTCTGGGTGGCCTTATTCAGGGTGCAGGACTAAAACAAGAAATAAATCAGGGCTGCAAACAGGAGCAGCTCTGACTGCTCAATGAGAAAGTACAGGCAGCTCCAGTCAGATAATTCACTGTAGCAGCTTGGCAGCACTCCCCATTTGCTGCATTTACGTGTGTCTAATCCCTGGGTTATCAGCAAAACGCGGTTCAGCAGCAGCACTGGCTGCACATTCATGGCGGTATTAGCAAGAGCCTGCTGCCGTGTTCCAAATTGTTTTAATTACAGCAGAACTCTCCTTCTGCCTTTTCCTGTGTGGAGGTCACCCAGGAGGCTATTTTGGATTGCTGGTCCATTTCGGTGGTGGGAGCTCTCGGAGGTGTGAGTGGCATGTGTGGAAATACAATAATCCCAGCATAGCTGGATGCTGCGGTTCAAAATGCTTTCAGCAGGCTTCAGGATTAGCTGCTTTTGCACTGAGGGGTGTTTATTTGAATGTGTTGGGAGATACAGTGGAAAACACAAGCACTGATGAAGATTAAATGGAATGGAGCTGAGTCTGAGCAGCAGCTCTGGATGTACCAAATCTTCTGGTTGCTGGTTCATGCAACCATGGCAGGGATTCCCCTCTGCTGGAGACTCCAAACTGCTCCATGCAGAGCACTTAGAGGGTCACAGCCCTTCCCTGCCCTGCTGCACACCCATATTCCTCTCCTTTCTCTGACAAACCAGCTCTCGTTCCTCTTCAAGGGCCCAGTGTCTCCCCTGTGCATTTTTTGAGGCAGAACAGATCCTGGACGTGGAAGTTTTGTCTCACAAGTGCTGGGTGCTCCTGGATGCAGTTTATCTTAAAAAAAGTCAAGGAATTCTGGCACAGAAGGAAGTGAGAGATGGATTTCTGATACTTAAAAGGCAGAAAGCCCTTTGTCCCAACAAACCCAGAGGACACCTTTGGTGAAAGCATTCCCCCCACCTTGGTTTCTCCTCCAGTTTGAGCCCTCCTGGGAGCTGTCATTGACCTGGACAGCTCAGGACCCATCCCTGCAGCCCCTCAGGACCCCACAGCCATCCCCACCCTACCCGTGGGATGTCCCTAGCAGCACCCAAAAATGCCTTGTGTCTCCTGCTCCCTGATGGACTGGGAATGTGTTAGCCTTGGGAACCTGGCTCCTGGGCACTGCACATCCTTCTGAATCTGAGGGGTGGTCCAGAGGAAAAGGGAGGAAAACCACCATTATTGGGGAGTTTTAGGTGTTTATTGTTGTTCCATGTTCACTTAAATGGGCTTGCCTTGGAGGGATCTCTACAGCTTGATTGTTCCCCTGCCAAATTTATTGGGGATTTTCTTCATTAAGAAAAAAATTATAAAAATTCACAATGTCATCATAAAAATTTTCAATGTTAGAAGCTCAAAGAAAAGCCAGGGAAATTAACCTTCTTGGGAAACAGTGTTGTAATTTCTCATATTTCTAAAGATATTATTAACATGATTTTTTTTTCTGAAATATTTTAACAGATTTTTTTTTCCAAAATAAATTTAAATTATTTCCTTTACCAATACCCTTAACAATTATAGTCAAAACGAAAACTGACTGTATTTTGAGGCTGAACTGAAAATAGTTTTTGAAAAGGTAGCAGAAATGTTTCCATGAGGATGTCAGTAGCTCTGTAGGATAACAGAGTGATCAAAAGGGACCTACAGGGGCCAGCAAACCTCTCTCACTGGGAAACAATCTACTTCCAGCTCTCCCTCTTGGTTCCAGGTTTCTTTTTGTTTTTTTGGTTTTTTTGCTTTTTTTTAATGCAGACTTTTCTTTTTCCAAAGTCTTCTGAGGCCTGCACAGTTACAGTTGAGAATCAAAATTCCTTCATATAGGAAAGGAGGATTAATGCTAAGGAAACACAGAGGAGAACACAAAAGAAGTGCAGAGGGAGAAAATACCAGAAAACGGAGCTGTTTCAGTTTGAAAGTTAACTGGGTGCTCTCCTCAAATCTTTCCTAGAATGAAGACAGGTCTTGCAGTTCAGAGTTCAGCTTTCCCAATCCAAGCAGTGGCACAATGTGATCTTGAGCCTAAACTCATGTGACGTCCAGCCTAAACCCAGGTGATGTCCAGCCTAAACCCAGGAGCACCCAGAGGCACAGCACCAGAAGCTCTGCCCCAGGGTGATGCCCAGGAAGAGGGGATGTCCAGAAGAGACTGTGATTGCCACCATTAACACAAATCCCAGTTAGGATCTGATCAGTAGAAGATGCCTCTGCACAAAGTAAGGTGCAAATGAGACCATATGGCAAAGTCAACAGTACAGATTTTATTTAACAGTACATTTCAGGCAGAGAAGGGGAGGGGGAGAGAGAGACAGGGTTTTGAGCCATGTAAGTGTTTTCTTTAAGCCCTCGCAGCCCCAGTTTAGCAGTCCCACACTCACAACAGGACAGGAAGGGGAGGAACCCCTGGCAGCCCCGAGGAATTCACTGGCCCCTATGGACAACACTCAGCCAAAGTTCTCCAAATGTTCAGGCCTCACAGACTGAAACCTGGGATCAGCATGGCTGTAACAGGTTTTTGCTCTTAAGGACATCTGACCAAGGCCCCCTGATCCAGCACAGAGGACTCAGCCTTTTCCTTTTCCAGAGTCTTTATCCAGGCTCAGCCTTTGAGTGGCTAGAGCACTGTGTCCCATGACAGCCCAGGAGGAAGTGACACTAATTTTAATTGTTTATATTTAACATGGCATAAATTTCTGCAAAGAATTCTTATGCTGGGCAAATCCAAAAAAAAAAAAGGTTTTACAAAGAAAGCTCCAGGACTCTCATTAATTGGATGATGAACAGCTTTCAATGCTAGAGGACAAACAGTAGCTCGGAACCTGCTACACCACTGGAACAGCCCCAGAGATGATAGGCAGGCATCCTGCCTTCTGAAAGCAGGAATATTTTGTCACACTGTCATCAGATACAATTTCTGATGTAGAGTTAAATAACCTTTACTTTCATCCCTACAGTGTAAAAGATGAAAATCTTCTAAAAGCAAGAGTCCCAAAGAAATGTAAATACAGTGCATTCGCTACTGACATTTCAAAAGATTTTGCCCCACCAGTGGAGACAGCTATTCTCTATTATCAGGTTTCCTGTCACTCATGTTGATTAAAGTTGATAAATACTGCAAGCCACTTGGGGTAGGCTAAAGGACACAAAAGAAAAAATGTAATTTATTTGAAAAGGACCATATTCCTTGGGAAATGGAAAGCAGACCATATTTGCCTGCATTTCTGAACTTCAAGAGCAAATTCCTCCATTTAAATTTCTTTTTTCCCCCATTTTCTAGAAGTGATAGATACTTAGGAACTGCATTTAATGGAATAGTGCTCTGCAAGGACAGAGCAGTGTGAGACTGAAAAGGCAGCAGTTTCTCTGCATTCACACACTATTTTGTTTATCAAATCTGGGCAATAAATGACAACTAGCCCAGCTGGTAAAATTTGAGGTGCAGCAATAGATGCATCCCAAAGGAACATGAGTCCATTAGGAGCTTTGGGATGATTTTTGGCAGACTAAGATGGCAGTCCAAAAAGCAAACTTTTCAAAGCATGCCATATATTCTGTCTGAATATTAATATGCACAAGACAGAACATCAGTTTGATATAAGTCATAGGGACAAATTAGTTATGAAGATTCTTCTGATTGCTGTTGCATATGAATTATTTTTAATATTCTCAGATCTTCAGCAGAAGTGTGTATTAATTTCGGAATTAATGTTAGAACATCATTGATTCCTGTTTGCCATCAAGGCAAGGGAAAGGAGCAACAAAATCAGCTATGGAGAGGAAAAGATACTTTTTCCCCTTTTAGTATGAACAAGAAAAATGGGTTGTGACAAAATTTTGAAAAAAAAAAAAATTGGAAGGAAAGGAATCCAGGAACATTCTGTCAATTATGAGCTTCCATTAGACATCAGTGGAAATAAACTGAGGGGAGCACAGGAATGTCCAGGAGCAAGAAATTCAAATCACAAAATATTTTCTAGGAAACCTTTATTTCTCATCCTGCCAAATTTTCCAGAATAATACTTTTCTAATTTGACTGACTGTTGCAATTACAGGAATAGAAAGGACAGGATCCAAGGCAGAATCCAAGTTGGATTTCTTGGGGGAAAAGAAACCCCAATCTGATATTCAGATTTACTGTATAACAGAAGAAATGAATGGTAATTGAATTAAAATTTCTAGTTAAGAAAAAAATCTCATGTTTATAGTAAATGACTAATTAAATTCACTGTGTGACTATAAAAGTATCTGATGACCCATCCATTTTTGTCTAATAATATGAAATCTACTGCCAGCAGAATATATTTATTTAAACTTCCAGGGTTTTTTAAAAGACCTGCAGAGCCTTAAAACTCAAAAAATGCTGTGGGTTTGGAAATTCTGAGCTAAGCCCAGTTTGCATTAGTATTTTAAGAACATCATGCATGCATTTACCTCTCTGAGCTTATTGTTTAGCTATATATTTCATGCAGCAGCTGGAGTGCTTGGAAATGTAATGCCATAAAACTTCATGAAATTTCTGACAAACCATAAAAGAAAGAAAACCAGTCCCACTCCTGTATTCCTTTGGCACAAAGCTGAGGGGTTTTTATATTGAAATTCTTTTTAAAGTGCACAGGAGGAGCCAAAAGGAGCATGCCTATTTAAGAATCTTTCATCTACCACTGCAGAAATCTAGCTGAGAAAACTTGGGTACCTTTTACAGCAATTTTAATGCAGCTACCCTGAGTCTACTTATCTGTTTGGATACTTATCCATCATAAAAATCACAGTGCACAGAATCAGATTACAAACCCTAATGAGGATTCTACATTTGTGGCTAACTGTGCCATTATAATTAATTTAGTCACAAAATCATTCAGTGTTAACAAAGGAAGAGACTCTCTTAGAAATTCTGGCATTTTTCTTTAGGCTTTATAGAGCTCTCAATGAAGAAACACAACATGATCACAGAATCCCAGAATCATTTAGGCTGGTGCCCAATGCCCACCCTGTCCCCAGCCCAGAGCCCTGAGTGCCACCTCCAGCCCTTCCTGGGACACCTGCAGGTGTCCTGGATTGAGGGGTCCAGAACACCCTCGAGCTGTGGCCCCACCAGTGCCCTAGTCCTGCTGGTCACAGAATTTTTGACATAGGCCATATGCCACTGCCCTTCTCGCCCACCTGGGCAATGTTGCAATGATGCAGCAACAATGCAGCAAATGCTGCAGCAATGTAAAAACAGTCAAGATCATATTTCACACAGAACTATTTACTCCCTTTTCAAAGTAATTAAATTTTTCACACATTAACCTATAGCTTTTGGGGCTTTTCATGTTATAATTTTGGTCATGAGCTGCAGTGAGAAACACCTGATGACTCTCCTGAGCTGAAAATGGTGGATACACCTCTTGCAGGTTTTCGATGAGGCAAAAGGGATGACCCCATTACTCCTAAAATCAGGAGAAGCCATGGCAGAAAAAGAAATTACTGCAAGATATTTGAGTTTAGATTATGGCATATTTTTAACATAAACCAATGGGAACTCTATCAATTGTAGCAAGGTGCAACTTGCTCATGATTTCCTATATGCAAGCTTGTTTCTAGCAGAAAATGCGGTCTTACACAGTAAATTTATCTGGCAAGTTCCCTGTAATAAAAACAGAGGCACTTTTTTCTAAAGTAGCACACAAAAAAAAAGAATGCAAAAAATTCTAGGGCTGCTGGCCAGTGGTCTGCCAAAAGAGCTTGAACCCTTCAGATCATAGAAGCAACCTGAAGAGCACCTTGAGTGCTCAGAAGCAATTATGACCCCTGATAACTGCAGATGAAATGAAGCAAAATGTGAAAAATTTATCTTCATGTACACTTTTCTACATAACAGAATGGCCTCCATTTATCTTACTTCTTTCTCTGTTAGACTGATTAGTTAACTGCCTTCAGAAGCAAAATATGAATGAGCTGAAAAATTGCTCCCTTTGACTTTTGCACAGTCCAAGTGTAAATACCAGATTTAACATTTAATCATTTAAACCATCAGATTTGGCTCCAAGTTAAAATGTGAATATATTACCCCAAGTATACTGTCAGTACATAGAGAGGAGTTTAACTTTTCATATGTACTTTAAAGGCATTATGGGGATAAATAGGTATGAGCATTAATTTTATCCTACATGTGACCCTACTGAAGTCAGACACAGGAAAAACACAAATCCATTTATTGTTAAATTCATTAGAAAACACAGGAGCTTTCAAGGATAATCATGGAAATTCCCTCAGTGCAGGGCACAGTAGATGTAAAAACAGAGGCCCTACTCACCTTTACCCCCAGTTAAAGGTAATCACTCTTCTTGATTTTTAAAATACTTGGCTAATCATCACCTGCCTTTATTTTTATGAACAATCTCATTGAGGACTCCCAGTGTACATCTCTTAATCGTATCATTAGAGACAGGAGTTCAAATAAATCCTGATTAAGTCAACAGAAAAATAAACATCTTTGTCTCATGACAATACCAGGCAAGCAGTGACTACATCACTGAATATAGGAATCATTAAATTATCAGTGTTTGCCCAAGATGGGTTACAGGGACACATAAAAGTCATGACTGTTTGAATTTTTTGGTGTGTCTAATTTTGAGACATCTCAAAAGACCTAATCCGGCAAACTTTTCAGCCCTTAAAAATTCAGATTTTTCAGAGATAGTCTCAAGTATAAGCATAAAGCTGTTAAAAAAATCCTTTCAGGTATAGGAAAGGATTTACCTTCTCTTTCAAGTTGTGACATACAGTTGTATGGGCTGTTACATTTAACATTTTGCTTGTGTTTCAGGCTCAGAATTACATTTAATATTAGACATCTAAATATTTTTAGTCAGGTGTTGATTAACACTTTCAACCTTCTCCCTGATCAGTTGAACACCAAAGATGAACACCGCCATCCACATGCACCTTCAGCAGGTGTGAATCCTTAGGTTTGGCACTGTCCATGATTCCAGAAGTCTCTCTGATGCCCACAAACTCCATTTGAGTGAATGTCATGGTAGATTTTATTGACATACACTCTGTGTGTCCTGCTGCTTGGTGATATCATCCTTTATTTATAATCCTTAACATCTGTGCTCCAGAAGAGTTAAATCTTCTGACTCTATTCCTGGCTTGCTAAGAATCTCCCAAAACAAGAATTTAAAAAAAGGTTGCAACCCTATTTCTCCAATCTCTCATGCATTGTCAAAAGAGCTATTAAAAATTTGTTAGAGAAATCTACAGGCTCTCCTGGAATGCTCTGGAGCTATGCCGCGAATTTAACTTACAAAGGAGACGTTCCGGTCTGATTGCTCCAGACTGTGGTTTTCTGTATCATAAACTGAAAATTCTGTTTGTGTTTTAGATATTTTGATCTCTAGTCCCCATGAGCACTGGAAACTGGGCTGACCAGACAGATATTTTCCAGGCCTGTGTTCATTTCCTTCCACTGTATCTTGCTTGTCCAACTGCTTCTCTTCTTGATCTCTTGCTATTTTTTGTTCGCTGAAATTCTTTTCCCTGACATTTTTAGTTTCTATCATTTGACTCTAAAAAATAAACAAACCACAACAGTCAAACCTGTTTCATGCCCCCTTGTACAGTCTGACTTTTAATATTTGTGTGCAGAGCTCTGACTTCCAAAGCTGTTCAGAGGTAAACTCTTCCAGAGGCAGTGAGGTCCAGGAGCTGCCCCACCAACCTGGAGAGCAGGAGGTTGTAGCTCCCTTCCAGCTGACCTTCCCTGCAAGAGACTGCTAGAAAATTATTTTATGCCCTTCTGACTCTGCGTGCCAGACTCCAGGATCTTTTTTTGGAAATCGTTAGGGACGTGCATGGATTGGGATTTTTTTCTTTCCATTGAGTTTTTCCATCATTAGCACAGAGAACCCATGACCTCACTGGAGTGTTATTGGGCTGAAGCACTGAGGGACCAGTGCCATAAACAGAGAGATGCTTTTGTTCTGGAAACAAGCAGATTCTCTACCACCTTCCCAGAATCTACCTAATTTGGAACATATTTTTTCATAAATGATGTCTATAGAAAAAATTTGTAACAAAGAAAGTTGTTTCAACAAATACATACACAGAAACACACACACATGTTCAAGATTCTTTTTCCCCTCTTCCCCATCCAATTTTTTTTTAATTTTCTTCTTTTTTTTTTTTTTTTTTTTTAACCTTTTTTCCCCCTATTTTCTGATTTAATAAAGCCCTAAAAAGGGCTTCCTTTTCCTGCAGATCTACTTTTTATTACGGAAATCTTAACGCAAGCCAAGAAAATTAATTTGGCAGCAAAGAGATTCCCGCAGAGTCGTGGATTCCTCCTCCTGCCCTGCCAGGCACCACCATCATGCCCCAGTCCAGAGGGAAGTGGGGTCTTTTCTTGCCCAGGGGGCTGCTGAACCAGAGATTTGCTGTGGCATACACAGCCTACCACGAGGAGAGGCCAAAACCACACACACAGATGGGGTGGGCACAACCCAGGCACATTCTGCTGTCCTTTTCCATTCCTATTCCCCAGGATCTCTGAGCCAGTCCCGGGCTGTGCCAGCAGTAGCAACGCTGATCAGGGCTGACATTCTAAACTGAACACACAGAAGGTTCCTGGAGCTTGTGTTTTCATCATCAAATGTGGGCACTGCCATTTGCATCGGCTCTCTCCAACTTCCCCAAGAGCTGAACAAACTCAGTTCTCTTAAAGCCAGATTGATTTGACAGCCAGGGACTGGTTCTCTACATGAAAATGCAGTGTATTTTCTCATATTTTCATTTTATACGTCCAAATTTATATCTAGAAAGTAATTTATAGTGCAGACACCTTTTGAATTAATTCTACTCATCGGTGATTCAGTAAATAGGGTTGTTGATTATAAAACCTGGGTTCTGTTTATCAGACTTTTCCAATTACAGACCCTAATTCAGTCAAGAACCAGATTAAGGTCACACTCAAAAGACTTGATCACTAAATTATCCTTACCATAAAGTGAAAATGTTGAATGAAATTAAAAGCACTTCATAAACAATAATATAATTTTTAAAGACTATTGTAGCAAAAAATTGGTCAAAGCAAAAATTTGGCACTTTTTAGGAAGATTTTTTTTTCTTAAAAGTATTCCTCCACCTCAACATATGCACCAGTTTTCTGTAAATATAAGCACTAAGGAAAATCCTTCCATTATAAATTCTATATCAAAATATCAATACCATCATAGCCTTAGAAGATTAGGGTTTTTTAATTGTTTCACAAAAAAGTACCATTTTTACTGCCTAAATCTAGTTTTCTATATCAAAATTCCTTTTTTTCTTGTTCTGCTATGAAAGAATTTTTTACTTATGTTGTGAATATAAAAGAATTATAAATTTAAACAAAACACATATTTAGGAATGAAAGTTTTTTTTTAAATCAGACACTCCAAAATTACCTTTCTAAGACATTTTTCATATCTGTCAGCATTCTATAAAAGTGCTTTCTAACTTAAATTGTTACTGTAATTGCTTAGAGATTCTTAGGAAAATTCGTAGTTGAGCTTTATTTTGACAAGAATGGACAGGAAAAGAGGTGTTCTGATCAGCTTTTCTGAAGACAGCTTTCAAAAGGGTTTTTTACTGTACCAGGAAATGTTTCACAGGGAAAAAGCTCACAGGGAGAAATACATCTTTTTGAAAGTATAGTTAGACTGCAAAATAGTACCCTGGGGCAAAGGCAGAAGTTAAAATACTTATGAGGAATATTCAACAGTTGGATTGGGAAACAAAACATCCTGAAATACCAGAATGATGGAAAAGACATTGCTCTCCCCATCTCATCTCCCTCGTCCTGCCTGAGTTTTTCCCTTGTATACATATTTCATTCTCTGTCATCTAGATCTGATTGCAATGCTTCATCCTTGTGGGGAATTACAGATGCAGTGAAGTCATTCATGGAAGCACAAAGACAAATAACTGAGTAATTTCAGTTGCACCTAAAAAAAAAAAAAAAAAAAAAAAAAAAAAAAAGGTGGTGCACATTTAAAATTCTGATGTAAACAATTCTTAATGCTTGGAGTGTGGTAATGTACAGGTTTAGTGATTTTAAAATGTCTGTAAAATCTTCCAGGAGGTTAAATCTGTAAAGCTCTACAGTTCCAGGTAGTGGATTTTTAAAAGAAAAAGATATGGTATTGTTTGAATTTCACTTGACATGTAATTTGGTCTATAATTTAAGATATCAGGCTGTAATTTGCTTCAGGAAGCACCACGTAGGCCTGGTGTTATAACATGTCACCTCAGGAGAAAAGCCATAAAGAACTATGGCTTTCCAAATATTTGGTCATATTTCATTATAAACATCAGAAATAGTAAGAAAATGCTTTCCAGCCTGTAGCTATTTGTTTGACATTTCCCACAATGAATATGTTCTATTTTATATCACTACAGCTGGAATCTAACTTGATAATTATATCACCTGAGAGCTTTTTCTCACACACCCAGGTCCATATTTAATAGGTAGCTGAGATAATAGAAATTTTTATGATATAATGCAATAGATAATCAAACCCAGTGAAATTACCAGCACTGGAAATTAACTCCACCTTTATAGCAGAGACTCTCGAGGTTAAAACATGAAGCAGAATGCCATGTAATAGAGAAACATAAATTTCACACACACTAAAAATGCATATGAATAATGTCTTAAGGTCCTTTTATATTAATCTAAAATGAAAGCAAACAAAGTAATATATTTTCTAGAGAGGCTGGACATATTAATTTCCCTGAGAATGCTACATTTATCTCTAACCTGTTTTCTCCAAGTGTGCTGGTGGATGTGAATTGGAAACAACTGAGCAATCCTCTGATCAGCTTTCACAGCACTTTTGTGGTCTCAAACCAAGAAAGGCAGGGCAGGATTCTCTCCTGCTCTATTCCCAAAGAAAAAAAGAATATGAGGTATATTAATGTAAAATATAGAGAATGAAAACACTCCAAGTATGAATATCAAGACCTGGAAAGTCAGTGTTGGAAGGAAGCCACTTTCTGTGCTAAATGGTAGGATGAGGAATGTGTAGGAATTAGCAAGGCACAAGAGAAGTTTAACTTTAGAAAGCTTCAGATTGCCTTGCTCCTTTCCTGAGCTAGTGAACCTCTTCAGCTTCACAGCTAAAACCCACCATAAACTCCCCCTCTCCTTATAAAAGCACATTTAGATTCCTTGTGGCAATCCGCCTCCATGATCTTTTGGGTATGAGGAAAAATCTTTTCCTGACTAATCTCCCTCAGGACTGAGGTTTTAGCCACAGCTACCACCAGATCTCCAGTTCCTCCCCAAGGCCAGAAATCTTTTAGGCTCAGGCTGCAGAGCAGGGAAAGGTTCTGCTTCCCCCAGAGGTGCTGGGCACTGCCCAGGCTCCCCAGGGAATGGGCACGGCCCCGAGGCTGCCGGAGCTCCAGGAGCCTTTGGACACCAGGGATCGACAGGGGGGATTGCTGGGGGGTCTGGGCAGGGCCAGGGGCTGGATCCATGATCCTTGGGGGATTGCTGGAGGGTCTGGGCAGGACCAGGGGCTGGATCCATGATCCTGGGGTGTCCCTTCCAACCCAGAATATTCCATGATTCCATGATCTCTAATGGACAGACATCCCTTCCAGGATGACAGCAAGAAGCAGAGCACGGAGAGCTTTAGCCCCACTTCTTTCTACTGCTAAAAAAATTAAAAAGATGCAATGGGATTGAAAATAGGATTAAAACTATCTGTAAACCACTTTGTCTGAAGTTTTTCTGTAGGCAACCAAATTTATGTGGAATGTCCCAGAAGAGATGCAGATTTTGGATAGGTCAGGCCTAAGACCTCCACAGTCATATCACAGCAGGCAGTTCTCCAGATCCTGGACGTGCTGGCCTTGGACCACATTAAATCAAAGTTTATCAGTAACCCAGAAAGCTAAGGATTAATTAAGGATTCATGAGGAATGTGTAGGAATTAGCAAAACAGAAGAAAAATATCAAGACTGAAAATAAAGTTAGCACAACTCCAACTTCAGGAATACCAAAATATAACCATGTTAGTCTATATATTGTGAAGTGAATTCCATCTGAAATAGGGAACAGCATTTCAGAACAAAGGAGACTGGTCTTACTTTATTACACTTCCTTTAAAGTGTAAGAGAAAAGTGAAGGTTGATTCTCCAGAATCCCGGGCTGGGTCAGGCTGGAGGGGCCCACAGGGGCTGCTCTGGTGCCACCTCCCTGCTCCAGCAGGGCCATCCCAGAGCACAGGCACAGCAGTGTGTCCCTGTGGCTCTGCAATGTCCCCAGGGAGGAGACTGCACAGCCTCTCTGCCCCATCTGCTCAGGGCTAGGCAGGAACTCTGCCTCCGGGGCAGGGGCAGATCCTGGGCTCAGTCTGTGCCCGAGGCCTTTTGTCCCATTGCTGGGGACCACAGAGCAGAGCCTGGTCCATCCTCTGACACCTCCCTTCAAATGCCTTTTACACTTCTATTAATTATAAATATTACGAACTTATATACTTCTAAGCTTTAACTTATAAACTAGCATTAGTTTAAAAAAACCTTAAATTTGTAGACTTAGATTAGTTTAATGGCATTAAGCTGGGTAAACTAACAAGTTACAATGTGAAGAAATACAAGTGATTTTATAAACTTCCTGGTTTTGTGGAGCTTCCTGTGCCGAAGAGTTCATGGGCAGTGTGTGTGGTCACAGGGCTGCTCTGGAGGAGGCAGAGTAGCCTGGTCTTCAACCACGGAGCCAGTGCTGAACAGAACATGCTCTGCTGTCACTGCCAGCACATCCAAGGTCACACAGCCGCTCTCCAGAAGCGTGAAGGATGAGCCATGCCAGACCATTTGCACTGGAGATGCCTTTAGTGCAGCACTGTCTGCAAGTGAGGCCCAGAAGGAGTTCTGAGCAGCAGCACAACCGGATAACGCCCAAAGAAGTGCTGGGATCTCTCTGCCAGTGCTCACCCTGTGATTTCCCTGCCGAGGTGGGAACAGCACAGGAGTGGGTTGAAATCGTCCCGAACATTTGGATCTTCTCAGGAGCAGCTGAACACGCTGTTGACACACCACCAAGGTCAATAATTACTGCTTTTTATAAGTGCTTCCACTCCTAACCTTTCACCTCTATTTTCTTTCCCCATTCTGGCAGTCAAATAGAACACAGATGGAACAAAGAGTGATACCAGCTAATTTTAGTCTTAAGTGGGCATTTTCCCACAGTCTTCAGAATATCTTGGATTTAATAGCCAAGCAAATATGAAATACATTTTAAATTAATTAAAGCCTGTCCTTCTAATGAATCAATTTGAAAACTTTTGGGAAGATGGAATTATGCTTTGCTTTCTGAGATGAAAAGATGGCCAATCTGAATGTCTCACAAAAAAAACAAGTTCTTTTCTTTCCTTCCAGCTCAGATGGTTGAAAAGTAACTCCCATTCTACAATATGTCTCTTGGCCTTATAGAACCATGAATGTTCAACATTAATCAGGCAACATAGTAGTCTCTTTGAGAGGAGCTGACTATTTTAGAAATTTTCTCATCTCCAGAAGAACTCCATTTTTAAAATGAAAATGAACATAGATGACCAAATATTTTTACATGCATAAAATCCCAGTGAACTGCCAAGAGGATTTTATATATGTAGAACAATGATTTCTTGTCTCCCATGTTGAATGTGTGCTCTAAATGGGGTTTGTGGTGGCATAAAAGGCAATTTGGGCTCCATATATAGGAATTATTTTGTATCTGTGTGTCTATTTTTGCCTATATGAAAAAGTCACACCAAATAACCAAATCTGGGGCTTAAGCAATTTAGTGCATTCTTTTAAAACAATGTAAACTTTAGAAACTTTTTTTCCCCCCAAACATATGTGACTAAACCCAAAACTCTCCTTAGGAATGACATAAAGCCACAGGAAAAATCTTGACACTGGGGAGAACAAAATGCTAGAGAAAGAGATCCAGCCCTGATCGAGTATTTCACAGTAGAATGGCTGTCAGGGACTCGAAAGAGCAACAACATCTGGTGCACATTAAAATTAAATTGTTCATACCCAGTCCTGGTAATTCAAGCAAACAACCAGTGCTTTGGTCATAGCTTTAGTTTGGTTAAATTAAGCATTATTTATTAATTAAGGATTATTTATTAATTAAGGATTATTAAGCACACTCTACACCCTTCACCCAGACCGGACCTGGGCTCTAGCTTGCTGAGGATGCCACAAATAACCACCCCTCCCTGGGATTCTCCATGCCTAACTCAGTTATCTTGAAGCAGCAGGGTTTAGAAAATTCATTTTTGCTGCTCTTATCAACTGGACTTAAGAAGTCAATCCCAAATTAGTTAATTTTGGTGATGATAACAAAACTTCGAAACAAGTTATTTCAACCTGCCCAAAATTTTTTGAAAAATCACCATTCAACTTTTCTGTGCTGGAGTCAAATTACATTTCTCAGTCTCTAATAAAATGTGCACTTTGTCGTAAGCATGTTCTCCTTATTTATTACTGCCTGGCAGCCTCAGGGCCATTACTTTGCTTGTGTGCAGTTGGTGTGTGTGATACACAACATCATTGCATTCTGAGCAGGAGACAGCCTGGATCTAAAGTCTTATTCTTTCAAGAGCATGCTATTATGGAGTATGAGTAAATTACTTTGTAATTTATTAGAGGATTTATAAAGCCAGCAAGCATTGAAAAGATATTACCCCAGCATTCTTTCATAGTGAGCTGTGCTTTTCCTATTTTCCCCAGTGCACATCTATATGTACACAGAAAAGAGGGGGTTTTTGCTAAAGCCCCTTTAAAAAAAGGTTTTAAAGTATTTTTATTGAGAAAGGAATATTACCAATTCTAAAATACCACCACAGATCATTTATTTGTATGAAATATAATCGGCACCAACCCAAAACTCCCGTGACTCTTATCCATGACTACACTTTTTAAAAAATACTGTGTCAACAGATTCTGATGAACAGAACTTTCTTATCACTCTTGGCAGACTTTCATTCACAGCACAAGATAAGAAAAAAGAAGCTTTATTATAAGTGTTTCAAACTGTGGTTTATACAATCCCCCCCACCCCCAATTCTATTTATTGTATTACCAAATGATAAAGTGAGGAGACTGTAAATAAATCTGAGTTGTGCTACTCTGATCTCTCACCTCAGCTTGTTACAAGAGTGATACAATAACAAATGAAGTATTAATTTGTGTTCCTCTACAATTTCTGCTTTGGTACAATTCATCTGCATAAACATAAAGTAGAATTAAGATCTACTTCCTACATGCCTCTACAACCTCACACTGTATAACCGATCTGATTAATGTGAGCACCTTTTATCAGCCAAGAAACTTCCCCAAACCCAAGAATATTTGATTCAACACAGTTTTTCCTATTGTCATAAGCAAGAATATATGTTTTTTAAATTTTCTTTTCTTCAGAGAAATTTTAAGGGGAAATAAGAGCAATAGCAGAGAAAGAAGGAAATGGAATGTGTATTAATGAGAACGAGACAGCTTTCATTTCCTCAGAGTACAACTTTCTAAAGCTTAAATTTCCTTCCCTAAATAAGTAGTGTTAGTCCTGCCTGGTGCTAACTGCAGACAGATTTAAACAGATGCAGAAGATAAAGATTCATCTTCTGTCAAAAGTGGAAGGGTTTATCCATATAATTATTGACTTCAGGAAGCTTCCAACCAGATGGATAACTTCAGGCACACATTATTGATCCACTTTGCTACTTAGGCAGGACCTTAAATACTTGCCTAATTATTTTGAATTATGTCTGTAAAAAGGCAAACAAGATGCGAAGACAGCCTGATGGTGCAAGGCCATGTTTTCTATATCTGGACAGCTCAAATACCACCATCTGTTGCTTTCCCTAAAACAATCCAAAGTAATAAAGACACCCTGCCTATTCTGATTATGTGTGAGTCATGTTTTGAGGAAATATCAGAGAAATGTGGGCAGCAGCAATGTGCCAGTTACAATGAGCCTCCTCTAGAAGAACTTCCTTCAAAGTGAAAATGAAACTCATTCACAAGTTCTTGAAACTCGGGGATGCAAATACACAGAGACCAAGAGGTTAATTATACCTAAGGTTAAGGTTGACCTTCAAACAAAACTAATTTCAATTAGTCCAAATAATATGTTTTAACCTAAAATGTGTCTTCTAATATAATTTTAAATTTTAGCTCAGCCCTTCTAAAATATATAAATATTGGAGGTTTTATGTAATTTTTCAAAGCAAGACATTTATTATGCAATCACTTAGATACAGTGAGTTTCTGGTTGGTTCTCCTACCTTGTTTCTACAACACATTTAGAGTTTTAAGGAATTGCTTTATCACAGACACCAACTGCAGTTGAAAGTGTATCAGTTGAACATAATTAAGTATGAAGTACACACAGTGTTTCAAATGTCCCTGAAGACTCTTTCCTCAGTCCAGTTTTTCCAGCAGTACTTGTTGATATTAAATAAATACTCCAGGCTTCTGACTCTTGCTTCAGCGTGAATTCTTCCACCGGATGAGGAACATCCTAGAAATCCGGAAGATCAAATGCAGCAGTTAGAACAGCAAATTATTTCAGAGCAGTTGTGCCCCTGAACTGGATAGGACTGAAGGTACGTCACTGACTTCTGCTTCTGTATTAACTGTTGATTTTTTAATCAATCAATCAATCAGTCAATCAGACCTAATGCTCTTTTTTCGCTTTTGTCTGCTGCTAAACAGGAAGAAGCCCACCCTTACTTCACATCTTTTTCTCATTTCAAAGCAGAAAATGTAGAGTTCATCACCTGGAATTTACTAATTCCTCCACTGCAGATGGCTTTGCCTTTCTCCATTGCCATTTGTCCACTTCCTCCTGCTTTTCCAACCCTCCTGCTGCCTCTCTTTTTTTTTCAAAGAGCACATATACACACATGCCCAAGTGTCTTGAAGCTGTGTCTGGATCCACTGTGACTCACATAAACCCTTTTTCCATTAAATATATTTCAAATTTTAATTCAACAGGCTAAAAAGTTGCCTAAAACTTATTATTTTTTTATAATATATTTTTACTGGCTAAATATTAGAAGATTATGATGATATAATGTTGTCTATATGAACTACTCCTCATCAGAAGTAGAAATGAAAGCTGTACTCACTTCGGTTAAACTACTTAATTTGGACATACAAAAAGGATAAATGATTAAATATTAGTATGTGCACTTTGAAGAGCCTCTTAGGGATGTTATAGTTCCCAAGTTTCCTTCTTGTCTAAAATAGGATTTACAGGTTTTTAGTAGAATTTAGATGGGTTTAAAATCTCCATATATGAGTTGTACTTTTAGTGATTTATTGCATGAATTTTCTGTTGAATTTTTATGTGACACTTGATTGCCCCTGAGAGACCTGTTCAGTTCTGATTGGATAATGCAAATTTCCAGTGGAGACTGAATACAAATGAGTATGAAATTGATTGATTATAATAAGGGAAATTGAGGTCTGAGGTCCTGCTTCTCTTTTCTCCCTCAGCCAACCCAAGACTGTCAAATGAAGGGTTTTTTGTAATAGTTTTCTAACAAAGAAAAAAGAAAATTAAGAGCACATTTCAAAATTACACATTAGAAATTAAATAAAATACTGTTCCAAACTTGTTTGACTTCATGGGTACAATAGTGTTGTTGGAATAGTTTAACACAGTTGTGATCACATCACCATGGAGCAATTGAATTGTCTTACATGATTTCTGGAGAATTCAAACTCATTATCAATTTAATGGGAAACAGCCTTTAGCAAAATCTTGTGTTCACATGTTTACCTTGGATTATAAATTCTAAACGCGTGACTTGGGGCACTGCTGTAAATGGAGATGATGAACTGCAGGAAAGGGTGTTAGGTGTCACTCACAGGTGCAGCCACGTGGGCACACAGAACTTCATCCACAAAATATTAGCCTTGCCTATGCTGCAGCAACTCCAAAGGATCTGTGGTCTCCAGTGCTCCTTGATGGACACATAAAAGCTGGCTCTGCAAATACTGAGCTTCTGCACAGAAAGAAACACATCTCCTGCCTGGATTTATGTGTCACAAAAAATTAGAGGGCTGTGATTTGCCCAAAGAGCAATTATGAACACGGACTCATTGTCAGCCATACCATACAATCCAGGGATGAAAGATCGCTTCCAGAATAACTGGAACATCCAGTGCCTCTTCCTTGATCCCACAACAAAGGCTGAAAAAAAAAATCTGCCTTCTTGAGTACAAACATTCCCTCACTAATGCAGACACATGTGCAGGAAGTTATGCACCCTGAGACAACTGCTGCTATTTGTGCTTCTGGCAGTCCCA
Source organism: Pyrgilauda ruficollis (assembly GCF_017590135.1). Taxonomy (NCBI): domain Eukaryota; kingdom Metazoa; phylum Chordata; class Aves; order Passeriformes; family Passeridae; genus Pyrgilauda; species Pyrgilauda ruficollis. Next base: position 356,745 of record NW_024518873.1, read on the forward strand.
ATATATCTTTGAAAATAGTGGAAATACCAAACTTCTGTCAGAGAGGTTTAGGCAGAAATTCCATCAATACCACAGCATTTGCCACGTACTTTTCAGCTGAAGTGAATTAACAATGTGAAACATTCACTGTCATGGGAAGGGCCAGGCTTCTGTTGTGTTGGGATGGAGGTGACAAGAAAGATGGAGAGAGAATGTTTACAAAGCATGGAGTGCCGGGACACAGGGAATGGCTCCCAGTGCCAGAGGGCAGGGCTGGATGGGATATTGGGAATTAGGAATTGCTCCCTGGCAGGGTGGGCAGGCCCTGGCACAGGGTGCCCAGAGCAGCTGTGGCTGCCCCTGGATCCCTGGCAGTGCCCAAGGCCAGGTTGGACACTGGGGCTGGGAGCAGCCTGGGACAGTGGGAGTTGTCCCTGCCATGGCAGGGGTGGGAATGGAGGGCTTTAAGGTCCCTTCCAACCCAAACCATTCCATGATTCTGTTTTATGCAGACCAGAAACCTTTAACTTCAGGCACATCCATGACCCAGAAGCTCAAGCTATTAATGCATTAATTTTTTTGAGTTTACTCTGAATTGTTGATGTAATTGTAGGAAAAACTCCCATGTTTACCCAAGAAAACCAAAAGGAATAAACAGAACTTGCATGAAGAGCCAGCCTGCGAAATCTGCATTTGATTTGTTCTATTTATTTTTCCCTTTTGTTTAATTCCATTTATTTGATCATGGGTAGGTACAATTGTAAAGATCATGCCGATCCCATCCACCTAAATTCTCTCTGTGGAAATTGGGAATGATGAATATAAGGTCTACAACATCAAATGGTTTTGCTGATAAGTAATCTTGCACATATTTCCCTGTAGTTAATTCCCTTTCCTGCAGTTTTAACAGAAAAATTGCTGTTTGTTAAGTTTTGTTAAGCAGCTCCATCAGTGGGTGCAATATTAAACTTCTTGAAACCATGTCCTGGAATCAGTACTGCCACTTCTAAATGCAAAAGACTTGTATTGAAAGAGAGATGAGAACGTGAGTACTAAACCCCCAGAACACAGCCCTTGATCTCTTTGGTGGGTTTTAAAAGGGTTTCAGATTCTCTCTTGAAACATTCACCAAAGTTGGGCCAGAAGAAGTCAAAGTAATTTAGATCCAATCTCTCTTCAAAAATGAAATGAGCAGAAGTTTTATTAAAAGGAAATGAAGAGGAAATTGAACTTTCATATTTCATGGTGCAATTGTGATGACAGAAAACAATATTCATTGATAGAAAATTTCAAAGATAGTTACTTATATGTCTGTACTGCTCTGCTGAGAGAGTTTTTTCACAGTGAAGGGTAGATAATTTTTAAGGATATAGTAGATCTGTAACAGAATTACTTGTTGAATCACTAAGGGTCTGAATACAAGACTTTTCCCCTTATTAAGATGAGGAAGAAGAAACTTTAATTGAAATGTGTACTTCATGAGGAATTTCAACAGGAGATACTTGTGGGTAATGCAAATTTCACCTGCATAAAAGCTGCATAGTCCTGTAGTTCTCTGACATGGAAAAACTAAATCACTTGAATGGAAATCATGGGGCTGAGGAAGATTGGGAATGTAATGGAAATGCCAACATTCTGCCCAGCAGAACAGCCAGGGCAAGGAGGGGAAAACATTCAGCCAGGCACAGGTGGGAATCACAAGTCAGTACAGAGAAAAAAGAGAGATATTTACATTTAGTTCCTAAAGGTGATGGTTCCACAGTTCATCATGGGAGGGGAAGCAATGGCTTCAGAAGACGATTCTTATTCAGGGGCTGCTCCTCATGATTTTTGAACTCACAGTTAAGTCATCTCCCTTTCCACCCCCTCCACAGTAAACTGCTGTGAACAACTTTTCTTGGACACTGTAGTGAGTGTTTAGGCACAACTTTTCACAAATGTCCAACGCTGCCACACAGGAGCTGGTTTGGGCTAGGCAAACTAACCAGCCCCTGGTTGTCTGACAGGGACCTCGTCCAATCACGTCTGTCCCAAGGCTGCAGGCATTTCACTGCCCAGAACCTGAAGGAGCGTAGAGATAAGACCAATGAAAATATCCAGTCAAATGCCTTTTATGAGCATGGGCTTGAGAATAAATTCTCTCTTGGGCCACATGAACATCGGGGTGAGTGGCCTCTTTGTCTCCAACTCACCTCCTCCCCCTCAGCTGACATTACAGTCCAATAATTCTGATCCCCCCCAATTCAGGCTACTGAAGCAACATCTGAAATTATTAGCATCCTAGATGGAAATGTAAGCTACTATTTTTTTACTCTTACTGCAATGAAGGACAGCCTAAAAATGTTCATCTATGACAGGTGAAAGGAATGAAATTTCATTGTCACACTTTCTGCAATGCAAACATAAGTAAAGTGTTCAGTTTAGAAAAAAAAAAATAAAGTTCCCGTGTGGAAAAAAGTTCAAAGCTAAACCTCTTCCACAAAATATTGCCTAAGAGAATTAGTCAAGATATTCTTTGATGAGAAAAGAAAGAAATCCATTCTGACTCACACAATTCAATGGAAAATAATGTGCTTTCCCTAATACACAGCTGTATCATTACAGCTGACAGAGAAAAGGAATAATCTATATGTAATCAAGATTTACCATTGCAAACCAATGTTCTTAATGCTTCCATTTTAAGTGCGTACCTTGAAAATGTTCTTTCTAATAAGCAGAATAATTTTCAAACACATGAAATACTTTTTATATGCCTGTCTTGAAAAAAAATAACCCTCTACTTCAAAGCTGTTCCAGCTTATACAATAAATACACTGTCCTGCCTGAGAGTTGATGGTGAGTGGTGGATAGAAAGAATTGAATTTTGATTTTTGTTACAAAAATATAGGCAAAAATGCTACATGATGTTATTAACATTCCTTGAGACAATTGTGAGTTAATTACATCTATAGCCACTATGAAAATGTTGGAAACACTGTCTCACTTATTTAGCAGTTGGGTTTGGATAAGTGGAGGACATTAAGAATCACATCAAAAAATAACATTAAGACAAGACTTGCAGAGGAGGCCATGCAGGCAGATTGGGAGAATGATGGCAGCTGAAAATCACCTGGCTGACACCAATTAATAAAAAGACAACAAAAATTAAGTGACAGAGAAATGAACCTGCAGAAGCAGAAGAGCTTCTAAAATATTTTTAAACTAATGAAAAGAGCAAGAATAGATTTTTCAAGATATATTTTTTCACAAATACAGAAGAACCTTGGGTGCAGCATGTTCAGACATTTTCAAAACATGAGGTTGTATGGGTCAATTGCAGTTTTCCAAGACATCTGAAAATATTCCAGAATGGAACGGATTTGGACATTCTGTTCTGTAGCATCACTGCGAACATAGCCAGTTTATTATATTTTTCAGAATTATTTCTATCCACCTGCAAATCTCCTGCTCACATGATGTTTATTTAGTAGTCATGCTCATTATCTTCACATTGAATTCTTAACAAATATTGTCTTTTTTGGATAAAGGCACAGAAGGGAAGTTAAGGAGATGTAGGAATTGTGACCAGTCTGAGGATAACTGGGTGATAAACATTTGTCCTGTGGTGGGTGGACAAAGAACAAACTCCTGATGATCACACAGACTCTAAAATGGCAGGGCTACTTCCCAAGTTTCTTGCATGCAAAGATTCCAGAATAATCGCATACATAGACTCAGAATCAGAAAGTAAAAAAACAAAAAAATGCACAATAAATGAAGATTTAATCACTCCCTCCAACATGGAGAAAGAGGCCCCATTCTAAACGCCCTTAATATGAAATTAATTCCAAGAATGAGGAGTGGGTCTGACATCTCAGTCGCCATTTTTCAGTTTGTAAATTATGAGGTGTTCGCTCCTCTCTGGGGACTGAGCTTTTAATCACACAGATGTCCATTATAAATCCTCTGTTTACTTAGGAGTATAATAGGTGAACTCATAGCATCTTTATGCTACAATAAATCTGCAGGCTCAGACAGAATGCTCATGATTACCTTCTAAATTCTTTCAAGGTCATTCTACATGATTTCATGGCACATAACATCCTTTCTCAGTCCATTTCACACTGAGAAAAGATCACGATAAACATTGATTTTTCCCTGCTGGTATTCCTGAATTCCATCACATCACCCCGCCACATGCACACTCTAATACATCACATTTTAGTCATTTGATTCTAAGCTCCTGTGTAGAAACTGAAAATTTGAAAAGCCAAATATGCTAAGAAAAAAGAAAAGCTTATTTGATGCAATTATTTGAGGATTAGATTGAAAAAAAAACGAGAAGAAATGGGTGTTTCTTCCAGTGGGAAAAGCATTACTGGGAGTAGATAAATGCACAAGAAGCCACGCTTCAAATTGCTGAGGAATTTAAATGTTAAAACAAACAGCCAAATTTAGATGGAATGTTTGTTTGAGATGTTTCTATTAGCAAATGCTCTTCATGAATTATTCAGCATCAAAAAAATACATTAATGCCTGAAAGAGCACAGAGACACAGTCCTGCATGTGGTTCCTCCAGCATTCTGGCATGAAAGGAGTGCAGAAGGTGCTAATAATATTTCTCTCAAGAGAAAGAGATAGGATTCCTGCAAGAAATATTCACAGGCTCTGACAAAAATTAGCTGCTTGCTTTCTACTGAATTTTATTGCCTCAGGTGACTCATTATCTCAATGACCTCCTGTCTATGCAGAGATTTAAGATTAATGGATTAAATTCCCTAAATTCTTGGTGAATTTATTAGGTAATAAGATACTGCTATTTGCCATTTGATTAAAAATTTTTAAGAGTTCATTTTATCCTTTTATAAAGACCAGAATTATCTTATTTTTGTGCAAATACCCATTTCTGCCTGCCTTGGGAATAACAGGTACAATCCCCGTCCTGATGCTCTCCTAATGTCCTACTGCCATTCCTCATTGAAAAAGCACAACTGTTTGTGTCATGGAATGAGAGAATCAGAGAGATGGATATTCTCAACTCATATCCCGAGAGGAAAGGGACCCCCCGCCAGGATCATGGATCCAGCCCCTGGCCCTGCCCAGACCCCCCAGCAATCCCCCCTGTCCATCCCTGGTGTCCAAAGGCTCCTGGAGCTCCGGCAGCCTCGGGGCCGTGCCCATTCCCTGGGGAGCCTGGGCAGTGCCCAGCACCTCTGGGGGAAGCAGAACCTTTCCCTGCTCTGCAGCCTGAGCCTGCCCTGGCCCAGCTCCAGCCGCTCCCAGGTGCTGTCCCTGGCCCAGAGCAGAGCTCGGAGCTGCCCCAGCCCTCTCAGCCTCTCCTTGGGTGGCTCCTCCAGGCCTTTCAACATCTTCATGGCCTCTTTTGTAAACTCTCTAATGGCTTCATGTCTTTTTTTAACCTCGTGGTGCTGAGAGCACCACTGCCCCAGCACTCAAGGTGAGGCCACCCCAGCCCAGAGGGACAATCCCTCCCTAGGCTGGCCAGTGCTGCTGGACCTTATCCCCCAGGACAGGGATGTCCCTCCTGGCTCCAGGCCACTGCTGACTCAGATGCACCTGGCCATCCACCAGGGCCCCCAGGCCCCTTCCCTTGTCCACTCCTCAGCCTCTCATCCCAGTCATCATACAGCCTGTCTGCACATCCAGGGTGTCCCATCCAAGGTGCAGAATCCAGCACTTTCCCTTGTCGAACGTTGCACCACTGGTGATTCACAGCCCTCTCATTTGTTAGTGTCTCTCTTCAGGGCCTCCCTGCCTTCCAGTCAACAGCTCCTTCCAATCTAGTATCATCTGCTAATTTACTTTATATTCCTTCAAGTTGTAAAACTGGTTTGGTAAAAATGAAATGGTTTCACTTTCCATGGGACAACCTTAGGAATGGGGCTTTACTCCTGGTGCCACACTACTCACACGCTGTTTTTTACTCACTTCTTGCCATACAAGAAAACCAATACCAGACCTATTTGTGGAACATCTCTCTGTGTGAGGGAAGACACTTCTCACCACCCCATGAAACCAATCCTTCCACAGGGTATTTCTCAGCTTTGATGACAAGTTTAGGAACTCTCAGAGCTGGCACTTGCTTATAGATCATCCTGTTTAGTAGCAACCAACAGATTTAGTTAAACCCTTTTTAGAACCCATTTACACTTCCAGGCTCCACAGACTCTTATGGCAACAAATTAAACTTAACAACATGCTGTGGAAAACGTAGTTCCTTTTATCTGCTTGAGACCAGGAGATGTAGTTGGGATAGTCTGTAAGTCTGGGACAGTCTTTTCATCTGTAATTTAAGGACAGATTATCAATAGCTTTCAAATATATCAGAAAACAGTATTTTAACTAAATGAAGGACAGAACTCAAGTCTTTGGTGACAAACAAATAGCAATTCCAGCACCCCAGAGCAAACATTTAACTCCACAAGGTTCATTTTCTCCCCTTCAGCACAGGGGCATGCTCTAAATAAAACGTGATGCATTTTCTATTGATTTCCACAGTCAAAAAATTATTTTTTTAAAGTGTTCTAAGTTGAAGACTGCCCTCCAGAGCAGACAGATGTGAGCCTTGGATACACAATGACATAATGGACTGGCAACTCTGCCAGCCACTAATCTCCACCTGAGCTTATAACAGCTTCAGAAAGCCAAGGTCTGAGGGACTCCATGTGCTGGTGACAACAGCACCCAGTGGGTGACACCTTCAAAGGGGACTGGAGAGTTCCAGTCCAACACCACAAATTTGACTGCAGCCCCCCCAGCTGATTTGTGTCTTCTCCTACCTGGATCCCCCAGAAACCTCTGTGTTAGTCAGACTGCTCCAATATTAATAAAGAAAAGTTTATGAAGAATACATTTTTAGGACTGAACAACCTTCTCAAGTTGTTTTTCATATGTTAAAGTGGATTAAAGAAATATCAGCAGAGGTTTGATGGAGCAGAAATTCATATTCTCAGGATGATGGGGAAAGTACAATCATTGCCCATTTTATTATCTGGATACATCAAGCACACATTTTAAAAACCATTAATATTTGAGTTAAAACTATGACTGAAGAAAAGCAGGACCATACAAATTGGCTGAGATTCATTTAGAATCATAGAATGGTTTGGGTTGGAAAAGATATTGAAGATCATTTCGTTCCATCTCCTGCCATGATCAGGGACACCTTCCACTGTCCCAGGCTGCTCCAAGCCCCAGTGTTCAATCCAATCTGGCCTTGGATCCAGGGAGCCAAGGCCTTGGCCAGGGATCCAGGGGCAGCCACAGCTTCTCTGGGCACCCTGTGTCAGGGCCTCCCCACCCTCCCAGGGAACAATTCCTTCCCAATATCCCATCTAAATTTCCCCTCTGGCAGTTTGAACCCATTCTGCCTTATCCTGTCACTCCAGCTCCTGAAGAATTGTCCCTCTCCATCTTCCCTGTAGCTCCTTCTGATACTGGAAAGCTGCTATCAAGTCTCCACTTAACCTTTTCTTTCCCAGGCTGAATAGCTTCAATGTTACCAGCCTGTCAAAAATTTGGAAATCAAGAGTGGTTTCAGTCTAGTAACTGATGTGATCCATTATGGTATTTACTGGAAATATTTCTTAGAGTCCTGCCTGGGTTAAAACATTTGCAGGACCAGCACATTCATTGAGTGATCAGAGATCACAACTGATGAAAAACACTACCCCTGGATGTGTAGAGTATGAAGGATGTAATTTATAGTAATTCCTTTGGCATTTTTGTTGTCCTTGACTTTGGTCCTGGAAGAGAGGGATGCTTTGCAAGTGCAGGAATCAGATTATCTTTTCAGAGCCCTGTCAGCTTCCTAGAGCTAGAATTACAGCAGAGATTTCTGCTCCTGTAGAAAATGAAGAGATGCATAATAAATGTGCAGAGAAATCTGTACTGAGTATGTTATTAATCTACATTCCAAATCAATTTTAGAAATATACTCCTACTGTGTCAGAAACACATTCTGTACCCTACACTGAAATTCAGCGTTGGAACAGGTACATTTTGAGGTAGAGTCCTGACACACAAACAAACAAACAGACACAGCTATTCCTCTCATAGCAGGGGCTTTCATTCCTCATCCCATCAAATCTCCCACTGCAGTCAATTGTCTTAATCTGATTTACACCTTGGCATGAAACTACTGCACACAGAGCCCATCAAATAGCCCAGATTCTGCCTGAATAAAGTCAGCTTTGTGAAAGATCTGTCTGCAGCCACAGAAACCACTGATGAAGGAATTTGTGCTGTAGGTCCTGCGTTATCACACAGGCACATCCCTGGTATTGGGAAGAGGGGCAAGGAGGGTTAAACCAAATTACTCCCTCACAAGAAAGATTTATGAAGCAGAAGTGCTGCAAACTGTGGATGAGAGACCCGCATGGCAGTGGGAAAACAGTTTCCTCCTAGCCAGGAAACCATCTGCAAGCTGAAAAGGATCCTGCTCAAGCTGCAGGGAAAAGAGTGAGACAATTACTGCTGAAAAGTAGAATTCAACCATTGCTGAGAGTTACAGTTGGAGCAGCAGGTCCAGGGATCGTTCGAAAGGAGGCTGGGAAGAGATAATGCAACAGATAAGGAGGGAGAGGCATTCATGACACATCAATTCATGTTCTGCTGCTATGCAATTTTCTCCCCAGTTTTGAAAAGTGCTTCCTGGAGGTGAATGATTCAGAGTCTCATATTTTATGCACTGGAGGGCAAACCAGGCAGCCTCATGAGGCTGTAAATATGGGGGCTGCAAAATTAAACCCTGTCCTAACAACTTTAGCTCAGTAAAACCTTTCATGATAATATGGAATTCTGAAAGTTTTAAGGGGTAAAAAAATTGAATGGTTCCCAGGAGGATTAATTCAGCTAATAGAAAGTAATAAGATCACAAGCCCTGGGGAAATTCAGCAAGTTTCCTGTGTTCAGACACTGAACAGGCCCCTTTACAGAGCACGCGAAGAATAGGATGTAATTTTCTAAACCTGCAGTGAAATTCAAAGTGAAAACTCAACAACATTAAAAACCATGAAGCAGTTCCTGGTAAGGAACTTGATAGCTTGCAAAGAAGCAGATGTAACTCCAAATGATTTTGAGAAGGCAAGTAAAAATCTTCTTCTGAAGGCCAACCTTAGCCATGAACAGATGTAACACTCCCACATCCCCTGGTGATTTCTGCCAAATGTCTGGAAGACAAGCAATTCAAACCATTTCCAGAGAACTCTGGTGACGTATGAGTGCCTGCAGAAAATACATCAACCCCTTGAGCAATTATTTCACTTCAGTGCTGTCTCTGTTCCAGTCTCTCACCAAGGCTCATCTCCCGAGTGCTTACCAGAATACACTCCACCATTTGGAACATTTATTTCTCTCAGTTATCTCTTGCTTTGAAGTTCAATATCTGTGGCTTTCTTTCTGCAGAACCCAGTTCAAAGAGCAGATCCCAATGATTCTGTGACAACAGAAGAGTGAGCACTATTAGTAATAAATCTCTGCTTCCCCTCCAGACCATACTCCTGGCATCAGCATGAGCAATGTATGATGTAACAACAAATGTCCAAGGAAGCAGCTGTGACCAGTTATCAATATTATAATTTCTGAAACAGTTTTGCAGTGATACAGTGAAGGGTTTTCTGTGACTTACCAAGTTTTTTTCTAACTTCCAAAGGAAGCAAAGTGCAAGGAACGAAATTTTATCTCTATTGGTGCTTTGAACAGCATAAAGTTTGAGGATATTGAAGTCAGGCAACAAGATAGAGCACTGAAATGTGCAGCTGTAAAATTCAGCTCCACTTGATGGTCTGGGTTTATAGCAATGCCCAGGTTTGTGGGCCTGCAGTGCAGCTGTAGAGCCTTTTAGATCCTTGCTTATGTTATTTCTCTGCCAGCCACTGAGTTAAAAGAATTTTAACATTATATAAATGACACCTCTTTGGCTCTTAAATCACTTGGCTGTCTATAATGGCTGTAATAAATGTTTCCTATTCCACTGCTACAAAAAACAGCCCGGGCAGTTTTAGCCATTTGGCTGTGGCACTCACGGGCCTGTGATTCATGGCACATTTGTTATTTATTTGCAGAGGCTACAAGGCAAATGTGCTAGATGAGAATAGTTCTTTAATGTAAAGCATTAAATTATAAGCTCACCCTCAGGATTTGACTGCCAATAGTAGTAAATAGATGCCCAAGATAACACAGGAGCAGTTACTATTTAAAAATAAGTTGTTTGATATTAAACTTCTTTTATTTTACAGCAGATTTCCAACCCTGTCCCTCTTCTTTCAGTGCTTTAGTCTATACCATTCCTGTCCAGGTTTGCATGGATGCTGGGAACAACACTCACCGCATTGGACAGATATATGTCAGATCATATTCTGTCATATTTTTGCTTTTTTTTTTTTTTTAATTTCAGGGCTTCTAGCTCAGGTGCTGCAATGGCTTCAATTAACATAACATTTACAATTGTTACAATTTTAAAAGAACTCACACAGAGGGTAGCACTGCTATCTTTCTGTAGTGCATGGACTGCAGCTGAGGCGCAAGAAGGATAAGGTTCCAATTTTTAGGCAGCCTTACCCATCCTCTAGTTCAAGGGCTACACCAGCTTTGGAATATTTTTCCTGAGGACTGACAGATTTTTGCAAATTGTTCATGAGCATCCCCTGAACTACAAGGCCTCCCATCCCACTTGATGATGTTCTGCTCCACCCAAACTGTCCCAGAGCCAAGAGCTGACTCAACGGTTCCCAGCTCATGAATCACAGAAAAAAGAGCACATCCATTCCCCTCTCATAAAGAGCCCAAATAATTTTGCCAAATAATTTTGAACTATTTCAGTAGGAAAAAAACCAGTTTGTCAAGATATTCAAGCAAATCAGAATCCAGTATTTTAAAACAAAGTGCTATAATTAAGCTAACAAAAACCCCCAAACAATCTAAATCCTGTAAGACAACATTTCAAATCCTTATGGGACACCATAAATCAGGCCTTTTCTTTACTGGTCAGGTTAGAAGGAAACTGTTAAAAAGAACAGTTGAAATGTTAATAAGGCTGTTTGATAGAGAAAATATATTCCCAACATCACAAAACTCCTCACTTTCTGTTTTTCCAAAGTTACTTTTTAGCTACAGAATTTTAATAACCCCCACAAACAAAGACCCCAACACGTCAAAACGTGCAAGTGATCAATATGTTTCAATAATTCAATTAATTTTCTTATTTATTAAAAAACCCTACAGCAGATACATTGAATAGCAGCATGTTTATAAACTGAGTCATCTGCTCTTGCTTTCACCTAACATTTATCGTCAGACAGGGCTCGAGTCCTCCAGGTGTGATTCTGAAGCAATACATGCACATTAACAGGAAACCTGAATCATTAACACAATGCCATTATCTTGCAAAGCCTGTCAGCTGAACAAGATAAATATGATTTTTTTTATCTTGCAACGATCTGCAACAAAAATGTAAAAGTTTTCAAGTTTCTGTCGGGTAAGAAATTACTGCAGAAATTTCAATTCTTTAGTTTGTTCTGTATTTGAAGTGAAGCTGTCAAATGTGGAAACAAGACTGGTTTGGCTGTGTTGATGCAGTTGTTATAGAAGTTTTCCACTGTCAGCGGGATGGCTGATGACACTTGGAAATACAGCCAAAATCTGGCTCTATCTAAGGAAAAAAACCTCCAAAACTCCAGCTATTGTAGACTTCTCCCCGCAAAAGACTCATTCTTTATGGTCAGTTCTAGTAATTCAGTAAGCTCTAGCAACCTGGGAAAGATTTGAAGGAAAGTGACGATTTTCTGCAAGGCCAAGTTTTAAAATTCCCTGGAAGAGGAGCACTATGGACTCCAATCGTTGGGGAATTATTACTTGTCCTACTGAAAGATCAAGCAACAGAGATAAATGGAGGCAAAAACAGAATTTGTTCTGCTTGAGGACTGAAATGGAGGTTCAATATCTAAATTCAGCTGTGCCAACTTGTTCCTAGCCCCCTTATCCAGTCTAGTGATGAACCAAGGGATGCTCCACAGGGATGCACCAGAGCAAGGTTTGCCACACTCTGGGATTTGGGGAGTAGGACGTGGAGGTGCTCAGGAGTAATCCCAGAACCACAAACAGATGAGCAAACCAGAAATATTGGGAGTCCTGGCCATGACACAAATCTGACCAAAGAAAGCACTGCAATCTCTGCTGTCAGGGACAGGGAGAGGAAGGCACTGCAGGCCATAAAGCAGGAAAATCCCACAGCACAGGGAATGGAGAGAGATCTGGAAACTCCTGCACTGCCACAGTGAAAGATCTGATGTGTATCAGGGTTTGCCTTGCCGGGGCTTTGCTGTTCTTACAGATTAACTCACCCTGAGCTTGGGGCTGAATTTCCCAACTGATCCTTAAATAAGTTCTTGTTTAGCAGCTATTAGAGGGCACAGTTAAATGGAAGAAAATACCAGCATAGCAAACACAAGCAAACTCCAATATTTATCACAGAGAAGTTCTTAAAGCCATCATTTCAGTCATCTCAGACCAGCAGCAGTTTGGAAAACATCCCCATGGAGGATGGGCTGGAGGAACACAGAGATGATATACATTCTCCACAGGAAGTTCTCAGGTATACAAGATTCTAAATATTAAATAAAACCTGGCCACTATACCAAGAATAGTTCCTATGCTTTGATCAATAGCTTTTTCTTCCTAATATTTCTTCAAAATGCTTAGGAAGTTTTGATTCCTTTGTCTCTAATTATAGAAAATTGAATTATATTGTTTTATTTTGTCTGGACACAAAACAAGAAAACAAACCATTACTTAGAGTATTTTATCTCCTTTTTTTTTTTTTCTTTTTTCAGAAGGCATGGAAAGGTGTTGATAATATTCAGAATAGCTTAGTGCAAGATTAGGTTAAATCTGAATGACAGTTTGATTTCAGCAGCACAATAATTCCTCCAGCAGCTCCCACAAAGATCCTTCAAAATTACCACTCACCGGTAATCACATTACTGAAATCCATATCTAATAACATTTCTGCTGCAAATAATGGAGAAATGAAGTTAAAAAGCAGTTGATCTTGTAGTACATCATCCAAATTGAATGTTGGAAACTCTGTGGGAAGTTGGGCATTCTGGCCAAATTCTGCCAAATTCTGCAAACTTCTTTATTTGCAAATCAAGTGTAAAACAATCTTAGCTTTAGCAACCCAGCCAGAGCTAAATGTAAGGATCAAAATCTAATATATGTGGTTTATAAGTCTTTTATTTATTTGTGTGTTACTTCTTTAAATTTCTATGATCTCAATGTGGCTGAACACAGAGGGGAGATCCTGCTGCTGCACCCTCCATCACACAAGCCTGTCCATTTTGCTTTTTCCAGCAGTATGAAACCAAGTAAATATTTCTCACTGTGAGCAAACTGATGTGAAGTGCACTTGAAACTAATTTTTAAATTGCACTCCATAGAGATCCCAGCTTTGAGTTCTATAACAGTCTTTCCCCAGAAAATCTCTCCAATAACAGGCAAATTCACTTAAGGATGTGCCTTGTTTAATTCCAATTTGACAACAGTAATGTCTGAAACAGATTTTTTTTTTTTAATCAAAGGTAAGAAAAATACAACTGTCATGCACCATGATGGGATTAGAGGCACCAGAGTACTGCAAAGGATATTTTAGACCTGTCCTGACCCACTCCTCCAAAAAGAAACTAGAAACACTTACATTCTCTACTTGAGAAAACCAGACTATTTTAGTCAATTTTGGCCTATCCACAGTGTATCAGGGATGGTACTTTGGAACAAGGTGGAGTCACTTCACTGGAGTAATATGCTACAATGAGAAATTCCATATAAAGAGACTTGATAATAGGAGATGTAGTTACTGTGAAATTAGGTGATTAGTGAGGGAGAGTGGCAAGTTTGTACATGATACAGGCATCTGCCTTACTTCCCTTCCTTTCCATCTGAAATTAAGGTCAAAGATATCAATTACATTGGTGGGAAAATTGCATCCTGACCAATCTCTTGTTTTGATCACTTGGAGTCTTAATTACTCACTAAATTACATATGGTATCCTTACAGAAATAAAGAATAGTGTAATGCTCTGCATGCTTTTCTGAATGAATAATCTGTACAACAGTTAATTCCCCTTGCAGATATTGAGATAAATTCAAGTGATAAAAGAGTACCTGAGATTTTTCATATGTCTGAGAATTAAGTCTGGGTTACCTGTCCGTGGCTCACCCTTTAGTACAGATCTGCAGGTGAGATTCAGATCATGTTCTGTGTTTTAATATAAAATCAAAATTAGAAATTAAAAGGTCCCCGTTGTTCCCTCCCTCATCTGTTGCTGCCTGACCATACGTATGACAGCTTGGAAGGGAAATTCTTTGCTTCTTTCTTATATTACACCTATTATTTAAAAATCATTACTCCCTTCCTTGAGATCTAGGTGGAAAAGTTCATAAACCAGAATTCAGATTTATGCCCAGACTCTTCCTCTATTCCTGCAAGTGTAGCACATAAATAAGTTTATTTCTTGTTGCTTCTTTGGCAAATTCTGCATGTTTTCCCAATAATCCCATAGTTATCCCCAAACATTCTCAGTCATTTTGACAGGGGTTGCAAAGGGGTAAGAGGGAGCATGGAAAAGTTCTGTGAAGGGAAGTTCATGAGCCATGGCTTTAAACAGGGGAGGCAGAGGAGGACTCTTGCTCTGTCTGATGCAAGACCAACAGCAGCAAAGCACAATTGTTCAGCGCACGACAAACAAAGGCAGATCCAAGTGAATCCAGCCAGGAATTGCTCTGCCTCCCAGTTGCTCCTTACAGCAGTTCTGGGCTTTCAGGTGTCACATCAAGCCATCAATACAACCTTTCTTTATCACAAAACCCTCCCATATTGATAAAGCCTATCTTCTGCTTGCAACTGCTGGGCTCACTCAATGAATACTTATCTTGCACAGTCCAGGAGAAAGTCTTTGTACATTTATACAATCATTTGTACATTCACTTTCTTTTACTTATTTCACTAGAAATGGTAGTATTCTTATCTGAATAGTTGTTCCATGTGTTTATTAATAAAAATCCAATGCTACTTGAGTAATGTTAAGTTTCAACTGTTTCCTTCAGTGCATTACAAAGAGAGCAGGTTCTGGTTATTCATGTGAATGTGGATATATCCATAAAGCCAGAGTGTAAGATGAATCCATAACATGCCAAGGACCCTACTAAATCTCTGAACTAAAAACAAAACAAAAAACAAAAAACAAACAAACAAAAAAAACCAAAAAAAAACCAAAAACAAACAAATAAACAAACAAAAAAGTCAACTTTACTGATTTGCTTACAATGATAAACTTTAAATTTTATCTCCACAATTACTATATGAACCTCAGTGGAATAATTAATTTCCCATTTTGCCTATAACTTTCCAATAAAATTATGACAGAAAATACACCTGTTTCATAAAGAAGCTCACAGGACTGTAATCTCAGAATATGAGAGAATTAAACAGCCTTTTTCTGTGATTTCCCTGCCCACAAGAGCAGCAAAACTGAACATCTGAATGTTCTAGAATAGAAAGTAAAATCAAAGTCTATCTTGGTCTGATCACTCATTAGAAAAAATAAATAACTACAATTTGCACCTTTTATTGCCCAATGTCCTATAAATCCAGTAGAAACTCCCAGAAACATTCCATGAGTTTTATTTTGCTACAGATGGAGCAATAGGCAAGACCTGCACTCCTTTATTTCAGGTAAGGGATCCCTTTACTTCTCTGGCTGCATAGACAATCAGCTCTGCCCTTCCCTCCCTCCTCCCCTTCTCAAGCCTTCAAGCAGATTAATTGTTTGAACTATATTTTCCATGATACCTCCCTTTCTGGGCATCCACCTTAATATTAGTCCTGAAAAAATCCATTTCCTCAGTAAAAAAAACATGCACAATCTTAGAATCACAACTCTCCAGGCCAAGCAGTGGGGACATCAGTTGCCCTATGAGCAGAAGGTGCTGGAAGATATTGCATTTCAAGACAGAGCAGCACTGAGGAACTCTCAGTGTGGCTGATATGACATTCCCCAAATATTTGTCTTTTCACTTAGTTCAGAGCCTCCTGGGAACAGGTATCCCCACAGATGCTAATAAGAAAACAAGTCAAGTGATTCAACAACTGCCCCCTGAATGAGAAATGAGTTTGTGGCCAGCTCATTCCTTAAAGGCCAATTCCTGCTGTATAAAAAATTGCAGCATAAAGCACTGTGGCCATTTGTCTCCTTATGCCTCTCCCATAAAGCAGCCAAGACTGTGCTTTCAACATTTTAGAAACAGTTTGCCAAATCATTATGCTGTCACTAAATAAAAACCTTCATTTTCAGGTGTTGCAAATACTATGAAGAGAAAGCTGCAGAGTGCACTGAAATTCAAGGTGACACCAGAGGGACTGCACAGCACAGTATTCCACATACCCTAGGGAAAACGAAGGAGCTGGTTTCTCAGTCCAGGAGGAATGATGCAAAAACATTTCCATGCTGTTACAAGATACATACACAATAATAAAGGCTGATTTTGTTCCGCCTGAAATGATGTGTGATATTGGTTACTTTGTAGATGCGTGCAAAAATCAAATGATGTCATAGAAAAACATTCCCTTTTTGGCACAGGAAGGCTTGTCCAAAATTCTTAGCTGGATTTTGTCTAGGGTTTGACTGACAGAACATGTTATTCATTACATCATGATGTTCTCTTGCCCAAAGAAGGAACTGTCCCATTAGCTCAGCTGCAGTGGTATTTCAGTCCCTCCATTGCCTCATTTTGTGTGAACCTTTCTCATATCTCTTGAGAACTTATTTGTGTCACACAAAAATGATAACAAGTTTATGAGAAACACTTGACCCACTCCTGAATAGATTTGAAGTTTAAATTATTTAAAAGAGTACCACTGGGTTATTTGTAAACTTGCTACAGAGTATGAAATTCATTTCAACAGCTCTCTAGAAGAGGTTAATTTTTTTTTTCTGTAAAACAGATAATGATGATGATAATGATGATGATGATGATGATGATAATAATAATAATAATAAAATTCAATTCATTATGGAATTCAGCTGCCCCATGTTCAAGTCAGACAGGCCACTTGCAAACTCTGTCCCATAACATTGGCAGATACAATTTTCAAGGAATAAATTCTGCACTCAAAAGAGACATGAAGTGCTGGGAACAAAATCAGAATCTGTAGAATGAGGAAAAAAACCCTAACAGAGGTTGGATAGGAGCACAAGACATGCACTAATCCTCTACCATCCCCCCAAACAGCCCACTGTTATGTCTTTCCCAGGAGACAGTTGTCAGCTTTGTGTAAACTGTTCCTAAATTTGGAGACTCCATAAGTCCCTGGGGATCCTCTCCCAGTGATAGGCTGCCCAGAAATTAGAGCAGTTTTCTCTTAATGTCTGACCTAAGCTGTGCTCATTATTGCATTATTCCCATCATCTCCAGGGTGGATGTGATGGACTAATGAACACACACACCTGCTCTTTTACAATAAAAGTTGTTGAATAATAAAACTGAAATTCTCCTGTGTTTAGTGTTCTTCCCCTAAGGCTAAACATCCTTAATTCATTTATATTTTTATTCAAAAGCTGCTCTGATATATTTTGAAGCTGTTTTGGGAGATTTCTTCAAATGGGCCACACCTATTTGTCCTCCTTGAAGTGCATTGCCCCAGACAGGACATGCTCCTCCAGTTTGCTCTCCCTCATCCTAGAGAGAGGTAAAATATTGCTTCCCATCTCACTCTGAGTCCACAGAACTGTGGGAATTTATAGCTCAGTGCAGATGAGACAGGAAATAAACAGATGAAATAAGTGCTCTGCCATTACAGCCTTACCTGCTGCTTTGCTGAGATGTCTCTCTTTGATTCCAAGGATCAAAAGGTATCTTCTTTTTCTCAGATCTAGAATTGTTTGGAATTTGTTGGAAAATGGCTTTTTCTCCCCTTGATAGAAAATGAATGACACATTTTTCTTCTTCCTAATTCTTCTCAAAAAGGAAATTAAAAACCTCTGGATTGAATAAATTTCTTTTATGCCTTAGTAGATCCTTCTGAAATGCCCTCTTAACAAAAAGAATCAATTTTCTTTTTCCTCCTTTGCCTATTATTTTATAGGAAATATTTATTTTACCCACAAACATAAAATCAGTACTTTTTTATTCCTAATAACACTGGAATTGTTAAGAATATTTTAAAAGCAATTTTGTACAGTTTGCTGTCCACAGAAAGGTTACAAAATGTGTTGCACTTCAAACCTACACTATGAATTCCACAAGCTCTTAAAATAGCTTGAATAGATCTTCAAATAAAAAAGCACATTAACAAAAATAATTATTTTCATCCATTTCCTAGGAAATTTATGCCCATAGTCTTTTGGGGCTTGGCAATTATTTAGAAGTGTATATAAAACCAAACAAATAGAAAGGTGTCTGAAGAATCACTACAGTGACTTGAATATACCTTATGCCAGGTTAATTGACTTCAGACATCATCTGAATATCAGCTCAGAGGAGTCAGAAAATATAGCTGAAGAGACATTAATTATTCTGCAGTTACATACTTGGTATTATCCTGTAAAATATCTATTTTAGTCCAGATATCAAAGTTCTCTAAAACAACACCAGTATGAGGTCTTGAGCTGATCCAAAATGCTGATCCTTGCTCCAGAGAGATGAAACCAAAAATTGTCATTTTGTAATTTTACTGTTAAAAAAACCCAAAACAAACAAACACAAAAACCCAAAAAATCAAGAAAAGTGCAACATTAAAAATCTGTGAAAAATCAAAATATGGATCTCCCAGGCTGATGTTGTGCATCACTTATGGCACTCTTGGATGTCCCTGCTGGTGAGCAGGGACAGTGGTGAGTTACTGGGAAGCTGGAAGGACACCACAGCTGCAGGCAGGTCCTCATTTCACATGTCATGATCAAGGATGAAAATTCTAGCCTGAAGCCACACTGAAGTTTCCCACTACTTTTCAATTTTTCAATTGGTTCAATTTTTTTTTGAGGTCACAAGAGCTGCCACTCTTCTCATGTGACATCAGCCAGAAAAATAAACACTAAAGGGAGTGTGGCGCAGATATTTTTATTTCTAGCTTTTGTGAGAACTACACTGTACCAACATTGCAGAACTTTGGAGTCAGTTTGAAGCACAGGAACAGTATATGGGTGCCAGGTCATAGGTCTTAAAATGTCTTATTTTGTACCTAAACCCACCTTTGTGTGCCAAATGTTATTTTTTCCCCTCAGTGCCTTCAGTGAACAGTGCCCAGAGCAGGAACTTCCACAGCATGGAGACCATTCCCAGCGCAGACCCTTCACCAAGGAAAGGCTGCACAGTCAGGACATTTTGGTAATAAATCCACTGAGTCCACCATGTGGAGAGATGTTTGCTGCCTCTTCACACCTCTGTGTAGGGAATATTGTACACAATGGGACTTGTGCTTTTGCATGTCTTCACCTAGAGCAGGCCATGCTTTCAGGCAGAACACCCTGGGCTAAATCAGACGTAACTTAATCAGAAATAAATTAATCCTGCCTGTTCTCTCTCCACATGGGGAGTCTAAACTGCCCCATGGGAACTCACAGAGCCCCAGGCTGGGTCAGGCTGGAGGGGCCCACAGGGGCAGCTCTGGTGCCACCTCCCTGCTCGGTCCTTCCCCCAGAGCTGCTCCAGCAGATCCCCCCAGCCTGTGCTGGTGCTGGGCTTGTTCCTGATCAAACTCCCCCAGAATTAAATTAGAAATCAACTGAGCCCAACATGATGTATTTGACATGCTGAGGATTGAGAAAACTGCAACTGGAAATGGTGCTTCAAATCTATTCCACATGCAGTCACAAAGAATGTATTTCTCTAAATTTTCCAGCAAACATTACCTTGTCCTTGAGGACTCAACTGAAGATGAGAGACATTCAATTTGAATGTTGTTGCTTTTAATCAAAGGTTGTCAATCACATAGTATTATTTCAACCAAAATTAAACTGAGGCTCGCCTATTTCAGCTCACTGGTAATGATCAAGTGTTTCATATCATTTTATGCTTTATTTGCATTTAAGTCCAAGTTTTCATAAAAATACTCTGAGGTTTTAGGATTTTTACCAGCACCCAGTTATCACTTCCAAAGTGCATTGTGTCCTAATGTAAGACTTTTTGAAGTTAATATACTGCTGACATTAAACGGAAAGATTTTCTTTGTTTCTGTAAGTTCAGAGTGAAAAGACAATATTAAACAAAATCATATATAAATAAGCTTTATAAAAGTTCATAGAAGGTGAAAACAACTCAAAACAATCATTTTCTATGGGCTTTTTCTTAAGAGAGAGAAAAAAAATCTGCATTTAATGTAATATATTTCACTTGTTTCTTCTGTTCAGTGTTAGACTGTATACAAACTGAATAATACAAACTTTCCAATGGTCTCATTAACTTTTGTTTAGTTATCCTATGATGAAATTATCTGTAATTTAAATAATGGACAGCAAATCCTACCCTTTGTTTTAAATCTGCTTCAGCTCCTCAGGTATCTCAAATTTTCCCGCTCAAATTTGTTAATTAAAATGCTTTTCCTCCTACAGTAGCATCTGTTTCCAATTAAGTGATCACTATTTAAAAAGTCAACAACAAGAGTCATGTTTTTACTAGAGGAAGAATAAAATAACCCACTGTACAACTATGAAAAATAAAAGTGCTCACACTGCAATTACCTGAAAGGCTGAATTAGGCTGGAGACTGCAGTTATTAAAGGAAGTCATGCAGAAATGTGCCCTTTAGCACAAAACTTATTCTAAATTATATCATCCACTCATAGAATGGTTGGGGTGGAAAGGGACCTTAAAGCACATCCAGTGCCCCCCCTGCCATGGCAGGGACACCTTGCACTGTCCCAGGCTGCTCCCAGCCCCAGTGTCCAACCTGGCCTTGGGCACTGCCAGGGATCCAGGGGCAGCCACAGCTGCTCTGGGCACCCTGTGCCAGGGCCTGCCCACCCTGCCAGGGAACAATTCCTCATTCCCAATATCCCATCCAGCCCTGCCCTCTGGCACTGGGAGCCATTTGTCCTTGTCCGGGCACTTCAGGCCCTCACAAAAAGTCCCTTGTAAAAAGTCCCTTTACTCTTTTAAGTGACTATTTTGCCACATGAATCTTTACATTTAAAATGAGCCAGGTTTAGGCATAGCCTGAAATTTCATGTTTTTATCTTGTTAACCCACAGGCTTTTATCAAATAAGATCAGCCAACTTCACTGACCACCTCTGCAAAACAACTCTGTTTGAAATCCATAATCACAGCTCTTCCCTTTTTTTCCTTCATTCCCTCAAGCCTCGGGTCATTCCCTGCACATTCAGAAATCTATGCAGTATAACCCCAGGAGATCAGGATGAGTAGGTGGACAATGGGATCTCCTATGGGCTGGGATTCTCTGCTGGAGCTAAACCTGACCTAGGGCTACATGTAGTTATTCCACTTCAGCTGCTCCACTGTTGGAGCAATGCAGGATTTCTTTGGCTTGGTTTTAAAGGATCCCTTTTTGCCCAACAAATAAAAGCAGCATCAAGGTGAGAGCCACTTTCATTCTTAAATTATTACTATTAATCTCTTATTATATCTTACTATATAGCCAGGGGAGGCTCAGGGTGGACACCAGCAGGAATTTCCCCATGGAAAGGGTGCTCAGGCATTGGCAGAGGCTGCCCGGGGGGTTTGGAGTGCCCATCCCTGCAGGTGTCCCAGGAAGGGCTGGAGGTGGCACTGAGTGCTCTGGGCTGGAGACAAGGTGGGCATCGGGCGCAGCTTGGACTCCATGGTTTTGAAAGCCTTTTGCAGCCTTTACAATTCTATGACTTTATAAAATTAAATATTCTATTATTACATTATCAAGTCAGAAATGAATAAAGTTAGAAATATGGGACAACACAAGATTGTGGAGCAATACCCAGGGACATAACCATGCAAATCTCCCTTCCCATATTTGAATATTGGTCCAGATTTACTCTGTGAAATGGGTGAGTGGAACACTTTTGCTACCACCAGGTAAATGGACCTCTGGGAGTGCCTAACACCTCTCAGCACTGAGTAAACACAATGTAAGCAAAGTACTCATGTGCACTAGTGCCCCAATCCCTTGAGTGTGTACCTAAGCACAGGCAGGGGTGAGCTGGGCTCTTGGATGCATTTACTCCAGCTCTGAGGAGCAAAGGAAGAGGGAAAACGTAGAGTGACAAGAGGCTGAGTGTGACTGACTACTTCAGCAGAACAAGGGGCTGCATGTGGGCAGGCTGGGAATGGTTTTCCATCAGCAGAAATGCCAGAAGGAAGTGCCAGTGCAAACCATGCTGATGTATTCTGTAGGTATTGACTGGAGGATTCTGCTTTGAGCAATGCCCAGGTCTGCATCCAGCCCCACTCATCATCCCTCCCTCTCACCATCCCTGGCACTGGGATGGGATCAGCACTGCTCCTTCCTATCCCTTGGCCTCTCTGCTATGCTTGGAGCAAGATATGTGCCATCTCAGGGGTTCATTTATCCCAGCAGGGCTCTGTCTCTGCTCTGATGCCCAGTACTGCAGTCCAAACACGAAATGAAAACAGCAACAGGTAGAAGCAGGACAGTTAAATGAAGTAAAGGCCTAATACATGCCACATTTTCACAATTCC
Source organism: Pyrgilauda ruficollis (assembly GCF_017590135.1). NCBI lineage: Eukaryota > Metazoa > Chordata > Aves > Passeriformes > Passeridae > Pyrgilauda > Pyrgilauda ruficollis. Next base: position 379,407 of record NW_024518873.1, read on the forward strand.
CCCTAACCACACAGTTCGGAAGAGATCACTTCATCAAGAGTGGTTTGATTACTTGGTTGTAATAGACAAAGCTTGAGTTTAGTTTACCCTCCAGGATAAAAAAAAAAAAGGTCAGCTTTTCATTAACAGAAAAAGTTGTTATTTAAAAATGGTTGTGATATGTTAGACCATTAATAGCAGGATCCTAAGCACAGTTAAGTAGGTGAGAGGAAGTAGGCCAGTAAAACATCATGAAGTGATTTAACCTGTCTCTAATTAATGGAAATTCTGCATCTGTTTTATTCACATTATGCATTTTATGACCTCTTTACTGTTTCTCTTTCCTCCTTCCTTAAACTTTGAGGTTGCACCTCATTTGCAGCCTGGTACATTGCCAGCTAAAATAACTCTCATTTGATAATAAGGCCAAGTGATAAGGTCATTCTTACCCTTTTGATAAGCTTCTATTGAAATCTATTATGTCTATAAATCCAAACAGAGCTTCCTCTTTATTTTGTTTTTTGTTGGTTTTGTTTTTTTTTTTTTAAACTCAGACTATTGGTCAGAAACAAAGCTGTTGCTTCTTTTATTGCTAAACAGCAGTAGATGTTCTCCTGCTGCCTAAAGAACTAAAATACATCTGAAATTTAAAATATAACTGAAAACTGCATTTCTCCTTTAATGCCAGAAATTCTTAGTGACTGCTTTGAGCTGACATTCCCTTGCCATCAACCATGCTTTACTTGGGAGAAGAAGTAATATTTTTTTTCACTTCTGAAGAAATTTATAATAATTTAACTGTAATTTCCTGCGAATCCAAATCACCTATTGTACCATCATTAGGGCTAAATATTCCTGCTTTATCTACAGTGATTTACTTTGAGTCTCAAGGAGAGTAAATGTGATATGATGCAATTAATAATGTTCAGAAATCCTCTCCTTTACAAAAATAAATCCTGGACCTCCTATGAAGCAGGCAAAATTAGCTACTGACAAAAAGGAATAACTGCAGAGTGAGAAGTCCAGCTCATCTAGCCACAAAGAGAAGGGACTTAAGTTATTCTGTAATCCTTACAAGAGGAATCTCCAACCCAGCTACTTCAATTTTCACATTATTTGTATTTTTATATTTATTATAAATGAGGAAAATAAGGTGCCATATCGAATTATCAGGCAGAAATGTGAAAACTCAGGCCTAGAAGTCATGTGCCCACAGTGCATCTGCAACTGAACTGACAGGAGGAGGGAAATCCTCTCAGAGCTGTGCATGGTCATCTTATTCGCTATGATTTTTTATTCTTCTGAAATTTATTTACTCTATAATTTCCTCTCTCCTTAGTGACTTGCTGGACTGAGACAGAGACAAGGCAATTCAGTTTTATGGAAATATTTACAAGTCTAGTCCCAGCTTCTTTTCAATTAATGGAACCTGAATTCCACAGATGGAATGCACATGTCCATATATCTTACTCCTGCATGCAATAGCTTGATAATTCTGGTCTAAGAATAAAAATTAAAAATGTTATTGAAACACTGAAATGTTATTGAAACACTGAAATAGCATATTCAAGCCTATTTCTTTAGTGAAATATTTAAAAGTGCAGTGCTTTCTCAGAGCTAATGAACCATAGCAATTACTACTAAGTTTGGTAGGAAAAAAACCCCAAAACTTGTTATTCCTTTCTTTCAGCACAAGGCAGACAGACAGATATCTTAACTGTTCAATTAAATTTAAAAAATGTCACCAGCCATCTTCACATATTAAGAAAATACATTTTGAAATGAGTTTCAGTAAAAAGCTTGTGTGTGACAGTAATAAAATTGTGCAAGTGATACTTCAGTAATAATAGAGGAGGCATCTGTCATTTCAGAGCAGCTCTGAACACTGGAAACAGTAATGGATCAGAGGAATTAATTGCTGGTCAGGAGGTTTAGGACAAAGATAATCGTATGCCTGAAAAAAAGCCTTACTGATCACACAAGAATTGTTCCTTCTTCCCCTTAAAGGCATTTAAAGTGTACAGCTCTTGCATGATGTGGAATTCAGAAGGACAATCCAGATTATCATTTACATGATGTGCTTCAGAGATCTAACAATAATCACAGAATTTCAGTGCAGCAAATGCAAGAGTTTCTTGTTGCAGCCATTAGAGGAATTTCACCCTGGTAATGTTTCAACAAATTGCACTAATCTAAATCATTTTCATCCGTGCAGGCTTCCAGAAGGGACAGGGCTGGGGTAGGGATCAGGAATTCCCAATCCCTTCATCAGACTTAGTTAAAGCTTATTTAAGGGAAGTAGCTGAAAGAAATCACATGTGCAGGTTTACAGAAGGAACAGAGCCCTGTCTAAACAACAGCAGACCGAGGGTAGCTCTTCTGAATGGGGTTATTTCCAAATCCACCTGTGCTGAGCACACACTGTGTGTCTCCTGCTCTGGTACCAGCCCAGGGACCCACCAGCCACCACCTGAAATATCCCAGTTCACAATGGGCTATGAGCAGTGCTGCCTCCAGGACCTCCAGGAGACATCAGCTCCATCTGGAGTAATTCCATATTTCACTGGCAGGTGGAGACCTCATTAAATAAATACGGGAATACATTCAAAACTGATTTTTGAAACTCTTTACCCTCCTCTACACAAACACTACCAAAGTGCTAAGTCGTTGAGTGAGGTGATTCACAACACATCTTCATGAAAAAGTAGCAACATTATCAAGTATTAAATTATTTTTCTTTTTCTTGATATGTACATTTCTGTCACACTCTGATCAACACAAAGGCCTGTACCTGTTGTTTCAGAAATCATTTGATTTGGGAAGGAAAATTTACATCCTGTCTCACTTCCTGTATTTGATTTTTGAACAACAGTTTTTATGTTTTTTAATTAATAAATGAAAGAAGAAAAAAGCACCATCAACACCCATCCAGTGGAAGGGATCTGTGCTTCAGGCTTTATGTGAATCTCCTGACAGTGCCACTTCACACTCAGACTCATTCTGTGCTTTAATTTCCATCTGGGACCTGCTGCTCTAGGGGAGTCAGGGCCAGTGAGGTTTCCAGGTGGGATCTACTTCTCTTAGAACTGCTATGGCAATTCCTCCACTTTGGAGAAGATGAAGATCCTTCTCTTCTAAACCAACAGAGCCCAAACATTTCTGTCTAATAGCTCAACATAGCAAATTTCTATTATTAAATATTTAACTTGAAACTTCTGAGAAAGTCCAGCAGGTCATGGAACCATGTTACAGCTGTGTCTTGTTATACTTGGCAAAGCATATATATATATATATATATATATATATTTATTTATTTATTTTCCTTTAAGTAAGTATTTAGATAATCTCAGTAACTACAACTTGTATTCAAAACCTTTGGATTCTGCTGCTTCTGTCAGCAATTTTTTGGGGGCCTGAAAATTTGCTAAATTGTTGCGGTGTGATGTCATGGTTTGCCTCAGTTACCCCGGGGCCCTCTCTGAAGTTTCCTTCCCCAGGTGTGTCCATCACCTCTCCTTTCCCCTACCCTGACCTCTGCCGAATACTATCAACCCAGGAATTCCAGAGGAACATCGAGTGATTGCACAGATTCAAAAGATGCCCCCCATGCTTGGGAGGCATTGAAGCATCCAGGTGTCATTTTCCCCTGAGACCTCCTCTCCCATACCTGGATTGGTGGTCCCTGTATTCCCTCCCCCTCTCCCCGGGGATAAAAGGGCAAGCACACCACATGGTCTGGGAGTTCTGTTGGAGCTGTTGCTAGATTCAGGGGCCTGCAGCCCAGAATAAAAGCTCTGGATTAAAACCCACCATCAGAACCAACTCCTGCCTTCACCATCGCCTTAAAACTTCTCTGCACAAAGAAACCTGGGGAGCGGACCCTCTGTGAGAGGAAGCTCTATCCCACAAGCACCAGAGCCCTGGCATGCTGGACTTGTCTCTGCATGCTCAGATGCCAAAGGTGTCTCTGGGGTGAAACACGACAGGTTCCGCTATTTGGTTCAGCAGCAGGGGCCAGACAAGCCAAGGCACGTCCCATTCAGCAATATTGGTAATATTCCAATACTAAATGAGCAATGCAACACAAAAAACCAATGGCAATCAACTGAGACCTGTGAGTAAAGCTGTTGTCTTGCATGAACTCATTGCCTCAGAAACTGGGACCCAGAAAAAAAAGATGTTCATTTAAACTGGCCTTAACTAAAATTGAGTGACTTCCCCAGAAAAATCTGGTGAATCAGTTCAGTCTTTTAGGCAGACCCCAGCAGATGGCATCAGCTGGCCAGCAAAGTCACACAACTTCTCCTGGAGCATGAAACTCCAGCACGAGAAGGCACAGATTAACAAACCACAGAACTCTTCCTCCCGTAAGAAGAAAGCTGGGAATGAAGGACAACTCCTGGCATTCATGGTTTAAAGGAAAATAACTGGATCACTGTTGCAGAAGAGCTGTGAGCTACACTCAAGATCTTGTTTTTGTTAATGGACATTTTAAAGCATGAGTTCTCATTCATTATTGCAAGCTGAGATATTTCTCCCAGATGTGAGATGTATCCCAGATATTTTATGCCATAGCTGGCATAAGTGAGCCAATTTTATGCAATTTTTTAATGTAACTAACGCTGGTTATTAGTAGTACTTTTGTAGAAGATCATCTAGAGTTCAAAGAAATATAGAGAATAAGTCTGGATTATTAAAAATTACTCTGCCTTTCATAGTTGGAATATAGAAATGTTTATATTAACTAGTTGATTTTAGATTTAAAAAATATATAAAATAAAATTAACCAAGAGTGATTTTCGTTGGTTATTAATAGATCTTGTTTTTATATCCATGAAACAAGTGAAAGCAACAAAGGGAAGTTCTCTACCATATGTTGTTTGTCGAATAGTTTTCTATCCCATTCTAGTTTTCAAAACTGTGGGGTTTCTTCTCCTGCACTTTGGATTTCTAGCACTGAATAATTTGTCATGCTAATAGAATTTGTTATCTTTCTTGTAATTAACTTCCCCAATTCTAAGCTCATTGTTAACATCTATAGAATGATACACCAGAAACCTGTATTTCTGTGATTTAACCCCCTCTTGAATAAATTCTATTTATACCTGTGCAAATAATGAAAAGGTACCTAAAGGCAGCTTTCAATTTTCTCCCTTCTTTAGTCATTTCCTCAAGAGTATGAGACTTTATAATGAAAAGTCAAAGTCAGCTATATTGAATAACAAAATGTGTTGTTCTCAGGATATGTAACTTTCATTAATTACTTGTGCTTTTCCCTTTAAAGAGTGGGATTTACTCATTTGCTTAAGAATGAGCTGAACATGAACCACAGGAGTGATGCTGTCAATGAACAGATTTAATATAAATTACTGGAAATAAAGCAGCACTGAGGTCACTGAATCAGGACCAGGCCCAGCTGAGCTGGGCTATGTCATAAATTCAGTGGTGTGGTTGATAGAGAGGATTTCACACTCTGACAGGGAGTGAAGTCAGATTGGCGCTGATTCTCCTGCACTAACAAGAGCATCTTCCACTCGTACTGAGCTGCTCCCTTAACTCCCTTTTCCTTAACTCTTCCAGATTGGAGGAGTGTTTCCCCAAAAATTCTGTGCACACCAGAGCCTGCTGGTGCTTGGTGGAGTTAAAGCAGCCCTGGTGCCTCAGCTGCTCTGGGGAGGAGGAGGGTGAATGCAAAGGGTCCCTGTGCACATTTTCCACCTGAGCCCTGGGATGCCCCTCTCCCAGTGCTGCCTGCCTGGATACCCTTCCCAGCATGGCTGCTGCTCCTGGGGCAGGTACTGACCCTCCTCCAGTGGAAGTGGGAATGTGAGGGTTCCACAAACCCCTGGTACCCTCCCTACTCCCTCACCTCACTGGAGCTCTGGGAGCCTGGAGCAGAAGTTGATAAAACAGAGGAGTAAAGCTGCATGAAACAAACTGCCTTTAGTTATTTACCTTATTTTTTCAGTTAATTCCCTTTCCTGAATGCATTTTATAACTCAACAGTGCTTTCAGGATTCCCTCCCAGGCACGTACTAAGTGGGTCTAAGTTTCAAAGGGTTTTTTCTCACAATAAAAGCAGTGAATAAAATGTGCCAGATAAAACAAACATTAGGATGTGTCTGCTTTTTGTCCATGCATCCTACACTAACTGATATCTTATTTTAATACACCACCATGCTATGGAAACTTTCCTTTATAGCTGAACTCAATGATATCACAATGTTGAAGGAAATAAGATATTCTGAATGTACGGTATTACCTTTATTTTTGGAACTAGCTGAACACATGGTTCACTTATCACTATGTGATAACTTTTTTCTTTTGTTGATTTATTTTATGTGTGGTAAAGCAAAACTATCAGATTTGATGTTCCCACTTACTGAGCACTCTGCTTTTTAAGCCTCTTACACTCAGAGCTTTCATAGCACCTTACAGATAAACACATAAATATTTACTTTTCCCTCTTGCAAAATGATCTACACTCGCTATTACTCCAGTTGTCATATAATAAATAAGTATCTTTAGAACTATTTTTATGTTATTTACTGTTATCATTAACTCCAACATTAATCAAAATATTTTGAATGCAGTCCAGTGGCTGACCAACTATTTTGATTTACTTTGCTGGAGACAAGCTGAGATACTTTGGTAGGAGGAAGGGAGGGGTTTTATTTCACTGTCTGTTCAGAAAATTAGCAAATTATCTCACAAAAGGGGAAAAACCCTGGAAGAATTAGAAGCATAGATCTTCCATTCATGCTGTGACTTCACTCACAAGAATAACCAAGCCCATAGGCTGCTAAAAGCAGACAGGGATGTGGCTGTCAGCTCCTCTAGATGTTGGTGGGCAAAAGTTTTGCATCAAATGCATATTTCAAATAATTTTCTATGACAGCACCTGCTCCCTATCTGGGATGTGTTTGTGGAGTGTTGTGTTGTGGGGGTGGGGCTGGAGACACAGGGTGATTTCACAGCCTTCTGACACCAAAATTCTGCATCTCTGCAGCCACAGGAATAATTAATCCTCCTAAAGGTGCCCTTGGCGTGGGCAGCTGCTGCAGGACCTTTTGACAGATGTGTCCCTCCCCTGGGTGTTTATTTGAAATTGAGATTGTTTTCTAGCACACTGTGAGACTGTGCACAGGGAAGGACATTGTTGAACTGCAGGGAAAGACCAATGGCCATGTCCTGGAAGGGCATACTGTAGGCCCCAGAATCACCTCAGAACATGGGGAGAGGAAAAAGGCTTCCCCCATAGTGCTCGGCAGCACCATGTTAATTAACCCCAGTTCTGTCCTCCCCATTGGCCTGTTGGCCTTACCTGCCCTTTTGCCCATATATATCCCAGTTCTAAAAAGTTCTCTATTCCCTGTTTCCCCATTGGCCCTTGTATTCCTGCATATCCACCCTGGCATTCCCTATTGGTTGTCACCCTTTGCCCCACCTGTGTACTGCCCCTGTGTCCTCAGATTACTGGACCCTGATGAGAACTCCCTCTCCAACCCCTCTTACCCCATATTTAAACCTGGACCCTCCTTTGTTCTCTGTCTTCTGTCCCTGCATGCTTTCAATGTGGGTTCATTGAACCCATCAGAACTCTATACAGAAGACCCTTCCTGTCTTTCAGTCACTGACCTCAGCTGTTCATAGTGTGTGTTTGTGTGGACTCTGTAGTTGTTTGTGTGCCTGCCTGTAATGTCAGCTTGGAGGGGTGAGTTGGAGACAAAGAGGCCACTAACCCCGATGTTCATGTGGCCCAAGAGAGAATTTATTCTCAAGCCCATGCTCGTAAAAAGCATTTGAAAACCTGGTCTGGATATTTTCATTGGTCTGATCTCTATGCTCCTTCAGGTTCTGGGCAGTGAAATGCCTGCAGCCTTGGGACAGACGTGATTGGACGAGGTCCCTGTCAGACAACCAGGGGCTGGTTAGTTTGCCTAGCCCAAACCAGCTCCTGTGTGGCAACACCTGCCCAGATGCCTTCATACGGAGATGCTTCTGGGAAGGTGGCGGCAACTCACCATCCGCCCGCGCTGCTACAGAAGTGTCCCTGCCTTCATTCCTAAGTGGCAGCTGGAATATTATACCTTTTCTCCAGGTGTTTCTTCATTACATGGATATGGTTTTTCAGCTGATGCCAAATGTTTTATAAGTTCTAAACAGAACCAGCAGCTACAATAATGTTTCAGAGCAAAAGAGTAGACATAGACATGTGCTTTTCTTTCATATTCAAAGAACAATATTACAAAGAACACTATTTCATATGAACCTGTCTCAGCTGTCAGATTTTGCACTGCTGTGCACAAGCACTTCTTACAGTGGAGTTATTTACAGATGTGTGCAACTGCTTCTTGTAAATTGCTATCTTTTATTCCAGAATGTTGCAGTGTGGTTTTCCCTAATAGTATGTTCTGTTTCCCCCCTGCTTTGTTGGTTCAGTCTAAGTTATACCTTCCCCGCTGGCTGTCCGTCTTCCCAAAGACTTACCCCTTATTATAGAATGTTCTCCGTTCCTCCTTCTTCTGAGTTGTCAATCCCATATGGTACCTGCTCCCTGCTCTGGAAATCCCCTTGGAAATCCCCTAATGTTCAAAGCCCCATTGGTTTGTTTGATCTGTTCCCCTCCCTTTGTGTTCCCCATTGGTTTGTATATTGTGAATGCTGCCCTGTGATCCTGCCCTGTGTTTTCCCTATTGGTTAAATAATGTACCCTCCCCTTGAGACCTCCCCCATATATAAGCTCCTGCACACTTCCTATCTCAGTCTCTTGTCCCTGACTCTTCCTTGGAATAAACCCTTTTGGAAATCCACAGAAGACCTCTCCCTCATTCTTGCTCCTGCCCTCAATGCTTGACAGCCTGTGCCACAGAGCATAAGCCCTACAGCTGTATCCTGGACTGCACTGCTTTCTGGGAACAGCCCACTCTTGGCTCGGTGCTGGGAGCTGGCTGGGAAAAATCCAGCACTGCGTCGAGTTCATTTTAGTTCCTGTGATCACTTCTATCATCTTCTATCCCTTCTCACTGATATGTCAAGATAATTCTTTATAACAGTCATTAAAGGATAAGAACAAGAGATTATAGACAAAAAAACCCCCATCTTCTTGCTATTTGATTTCCAAAATTGGTAAATATCTGGTTAACGATAAGAAACATTGATTCACATGAGTTTTAGCATCAGGCACTCAACTTGAATTTAGGAATTATAGATTCTTCATTTTCCTTTCACTTTCAGACACACTTTAAAAATACAGAACACAGAAACAGAAAAGCTTTTATTATGGAATAGTTGGGATTCTTCACTGAATCATTTTGAAGGATGTCAGGTTGCCCATAGCCTGCTAAAAATTAAACCTACTTCATGTGCTTCAAGTGTTACTAAACAACAAAAAAATACAGGATCTTCTCATTCCAAAGGGCTGAAATAGGAAAAACAGCTTCTGATCCAACCTAATCATCATGCAGGAACATTAATTTCAAAAAATAATTATGGTACAGAAAAAGAAATTAGTGTGATTATTACTGTGATGTTCTTCAGTAAAGAATTTAGGCATATATTTTTATTAACTCCTTTATATAAAGCAATTTTCTGCAAGAGTTTTTATTATCACTGGAAGAAATAACTCACCTCCTGTTGCTTCCCATTGCTTTTTGCCTCAGATAGACACAGAATTTATCTCCTCTGTACGACCTCAGAAAGTATCAAGAATCTTTGACATTTATACCCAAACCCTTGGATTTGAATTTTTTCACAACTATTCAACTTTCAACTTTTAGAATGAAACTTCTTACACTATCTTCATTCTTTGGCTGGAGTGTTTTATGGAGTCATACATCAAAAAGCACAGAATTTGTCAGCTGTATCATTCCTTGAAAGAGTTACCTAGAGTCAATTTATATTTCAATCTCTTTCTTTCCACATCCATAAGAAATGCCGCTAAATTTAAGAAGATAGCAAAACAGTCTATATAATTGAAGTAAAAGTTTCCATTTCTTTCTAATTTTAGGTAGAGATTTTATTGCTTCCTATTTGAAACATTTATATGCAATGAATACATCAGCTTTTTAGTAGGATGAGCTGTATTATTTCATTTCAGGCAAATACAAAAGTGCAAAGTGTTTCTGCCTTGTAAGCCCTCATTTACATTTAAAGAGTAATTTTAAAATAATAGGATTTTGAGGGCGAATTTAGCCATGGCCTAGCTGTTTGCCAAGGAATGTTCTGTTTCCTAAGCAGGCAGGGTTCCTGCTCCTTGGTAGGAATGTTATTGAATCCACTAGAGATGACCACAGGAGTCACAATGAGAACATGCAAGGTGACATTGAAATGTAGGAGAGAGGTCAGAAACACAGTCATAAATAGAAATATGAGATGCCTATGAAATTAAGGTGATAGGTGCATTAATAAACTACATGATCAATGCTGATGGGCTGTTTCTATGGAAATATCTGTTTTATTGGCAGTTGGCAACTTCTCAGCACCTTTTCCATTCCATTGTTTCACTTACAACTAAGATGATTTCCAAAAATGAACATGCAATTAAACAACGGACAGTGACCAAACCTGCTTTTAATCCTGTAATAGTTGGTATGTATTCAGAGCATGGTTGTTTCATCTGCCTTGAATATCCAAAATACTGTACATATTAGCAAGACTTGCCTGGGCTGCCCGTTGTGGCCATTCCATGTGGAGTCATTGATGGCCAGAGCAGCACTGGGCTAGGAGTTTATCTGACTTGGAGGAATGCAGTGAGTATTTCCCTGCTGATTGCCATCTCCCAAGTGACTGTTAATTGCCTCTGTCATTGTCTGCAGTCACCTCCAGACAGGATCTGGCCCCTGAGCTCAAACACCTGCTGGAGGTGACTGGGGAAAACTCTGCAAATGGCTGGAACAGCCAGTCCTGCACCTTGGCATAGTCAAGGCAAAGCTTAGAAAAGATTCTAAAATCCCCCCTCATGTTCAGGTGTCTTTGTCAGCACCTCTAAGCTCTCCCAAATTAAAGTGGTTAAGGTTCAGTTCAGCAATGGGTCAGAAATTTACTTTTCAGAGAAAAGGAAGAGGAGCTCCCATCATCAATCCTGCCTTCAGTTGAGGACTCTGGTCCTTAAAATCTGCTTTACTGCTGCTCCCTCCCCCCACCTCCAAATGAGATTTCATTTAATGGAAAAACATCCAACCAATTAATTGAAGCTATTATTGAAAATAATCTAACAAATGTCAAGGAAGTTGCATATTTATTTCCATTAGTTCTTAAATTCCATGCAGTCTAGAGAGAAGTAACCTAAATGATATTTATGTTCCTCAAACATAACCACAAAACACTGCCAGGAAGATTTAGAGATTGCTGTGGATGAGCTTAATAGGGGAGCCATTGAAGCCAACAGACCCTTCAGTAACTATATATCTGCACCTTGGTTTTGGTTTATGATCATAAAATAGTTTGTATTGGAAGACACATTGAAGATTATCCAATTCCAACAATATATCATTGTTCCAAAAAATTATTGTTGCACCTTAATAGAGTTGATTTGGAAATCTGCAGTGGTTTGGTAGAAAAATTGTCATATCCTGTATATTTTCAAAGAAATGGGCTAAAAATACTGATATCTCTTTCAGGAAACCTTGTTTTTGCAGATAATTTCAAATTCATCCTGAGTAAGTATTTGTGCTCCATCCCACGTTTTATCTTAACCACACAAAAATGAAGGATTGACTTTTCCACTGTCTATCAATAACAGATCTGTGGATATAAAATAAAAGAAATTGTAACTGAGACCCAGTATTTTAATTCCTTTGCAACTGCTAAATCAATATTTGCTTATCCAGCCCAAAACTCATGAGTTCAATATTAACAAAAATATTACTATATTTACACTCCATTGGAGCCACAGGAACTTTATAGAGCCATGTCCTCATGCTTCTCTATGAATTTTTTAATCCCAAATTGTATTTAACTCCAGTTTAGATAAAATCACAAGCAATCAAAAGATATGCCTGGTTCTGGAATGAGTAAATTCTATCTTACTTAAATCCTTAAGATATTTCCATTCCTTACAGTGAAAACAGTATCATATCAATAATTTGAAGAATAATTTTGTGCACCTTACCTTCAGTTGTAACTGTCTATAGCACTTTTCATGGATTTCCATGATAAACCTTAAGCTGAATTTTACTGACAGGAACTGATTGCCTCAGCCATCGTTTCATCAGGCAAACACAACATTAGCACTTGCACCCTGCAAGGAGAAAATGGAAACAACAGTCTGGTTATCCAAGGAAATTACTGTGTTTCTATTTTACCCTGTACAGAATGATCACAGTTCTGTTAACTGAAAACTCTTCTTGTTCTGTCCATGCTTGTAGATTAATTGATTTTTTAATAATATTTAAGGCATTTCTCTTGCTTATTGTAAAAAATATTAATGTGTCGCTAATGCTTAAAAATCAACCTCCCCATTCAGGAAAATATACTGAAAAGTTCTTGGGGGGGATTAAAATGTAATTGTTTGAAATTTATTGGAACACTTCCCTTTCAGTGAACACATAACATAAAGCATAGAATTACAGAATATTTGGGGATTGGAGGGACCCTAGAGATCATCTCATTCCAACCCCATGGACAGGGACACCTTCACTAGACCAGGTTGTTCAGAGTTCCCTATTTATGCTTTCACATAAGTGTCAAAAGGACTCTTTTTGGTTCTTTTTCACGTGCATGTTTTAATACAGCTTGGAAAAGTGAATATCTTAGCAAAGTGAAGAGATTAGGTCTGAGTATAAAGAACAGCTAAACTAATATCTTGTGTATGTTTGGAGTAACGAGCAAGCAATGGTGAAGTTCTGCTTGGAAAGGGAAATCAAATCAGCCTTCTCAGGAGATAACAGTAATTCAAACTAGATATTTCTTTTAGTGGAAGCTCAATATCTTTAGACTAACTGAACCTAAGGAAAAGCCTTTTCATTAAGGATTATCTGTCTCGTTTGCAGAGACCTTATTGAAGAGTAATGAATTTAATGAAAAGTCCATGTAAGCATCAAGCTAAGAATTCTGGTGCTAAAACAGGGCAGCTGATCCCCTCCCTTGGATCCCACTGCTGCCATATGCACCTAATCCCAAGCAGAGGAACTTGTTTGTAATGGAGAATTCTTCTCTGAATGGGGAACTCACAAAGGAAAGCTGGCCTGTGCTTCCAGGCAAGAAGAAAAGTGAAAGTAAAGACAATTAGTGAGTTGCTGTCAGTTTTCACAGAAGCTGTGGACTCAAAAGACCTTTAACAGAAACTGGGGACAAACTCTTACTTATTAATCACTTTCCTATACCCTGCTTTTCTCAGGAAAAAAAAAAAAGCATTGACTTTTTCTGTATTACAATTGATATTTTCCTTTTGATTCCGTTCCAAAAACATATGGTGGAACAGCTTTGCTGTTTCTTCCCAACTTATTAACCATGGAAGTGCGCTGAGCACCAGCACAAGGCACCGGCTGACAAGCGGGGGGTGAGACCTTCCAGCTTTATCCATTCAGGATCACACTCCCACAGCATCCCCCTCAGTGCTTCCAGAGAAAACCTCCTCCACAGGCTGTGTTATCCTTGGGAAGGGTCATTCAGGGTTCCTGGGAAAGGAGGAGTGGGTGGAGGTGGTTTGCCAGCAGTGACCATGAAAATGAAGCCCTGAAAACAGGAACTGTCCCTCCGGGAAGTGTCCCACACCAGAAGGACATCTCACAAATGAGGAAAGCATCCCAAGAAATCAGGTGCAACTGCTGAGCTGTTTCCTTGGGAATTCTGGCAGGTGGAAATGGAAACTGACTCTGCAGAGGCAGCAGAGCAGATGGCAATGATTTACTGTCATGGCCTGCCCATGGTCAATAAAAATCAGAAACAAGGAAGAAAAACCTATTGGAAAACATAAATTCATTCTGATTAAAAAAAAAAATAATAAAAAAAATTAAAAAAAAAAAAAAAAAAAAGGAAATCCTGCCTTGATATCATGTCATAAGAATTACCCCAAAGTCCCCCAAACTAGAATGATTCAAAAAACTGTATGTAGCTTAATATAATTTGTAATTATCTAAACACAAAAATACTGGAGCTGTTGTTTCTGCTTTTTTCAAATTCCACCTGCTAAAAGTCAGGAGAAAGAGAGATATTCCATCCTCAGCTGAACTCTCTCATTTTTCTGGCATCAAGTTATCCCCTTAATTGCCTGAGAATTTCCTCAGAGGCTTAATATTATTTATATTTAGTCCATAAAATTCTCAAAAATCCAAATGTTTAAGGTAATGCTCTATTGACCCTAATCTTTAATATCTACAGATATTCTGTATCGATTTCAGTAAGTCCACATGATCTCTTTCCCCCTGCTCCCTGATGTGGAAAGACTTAGTTACTGCTCTTGGTCAAATTCAGCCTGATTTTCTTTCTCCTTTGAATTAGCAACTGTAGAAACATGTAATATATAGCAGTATTTAAAATTATATAATTGCATTAACAAAGCTTAAGTAGATCCAATCTTCCCAACAGTGTAAAAGAAAACACTGACATTTTATTTTTACTATTGGCCTCATTTAGTGAGACCAAAACTTCCAGGAATGAGGTGATATTTTCATAAAAGTGTCCCTGCAACTTTTTGTATTACTCCTGAATGATGAAAACTCTGTGGAATAAAGCAGAGGTAACCTATGCCTTTGGAAACTCTGCAGTGAGGCTGGGTAAACGCTGGGAAACAACACAAAAAAATAACCTTCTCAGAGGAACTTCTTGATACCTTCATTCTTAAATTATTAGTTCAGATTTTTACTGAGCAGGCATTTGGCACTTTCATGTTTTTGTCAAAAAGTTAAGGTTCTGAGAATTTTAATCTTAGCTCAAGCTTGGTGTTCAGCCTGGGCCAAAAATCCTTCAATCTGTAAGTAATTTTGATAGGAATAATCTGATTTTACTCCAACAGGTGAAGAAGAAAAGAGTCACGTAAAATCCCCAACAATCCCTCCTCACTTAAGGGCCTGTTACTGTTCCCCATTGGATCTGGAGAAGGGCTCATTCTCAATTCTGATAAGAACTTGTAGCTTTCAAAATTCCAAAAGCTTTAGTATAATATAAGTTGAAGTTATTAAGTCAGTAGTGAAAATAATATTTATCCATTCAAATACCAATATAATTTGTTTGGTTCTTTCTCAACATTTGACAGAAAGACCTTATTGCTACAGAAATTATGAAGCCTCTTTCAGAGGATTAGAATTTGTTATTGTGGTTTAAAACACAGTTTAGAGCCAGACCACACAAAAGCACCAGTGGTATGTAAATGTATAAAGAAAAGTAATGCATTCTATTTTTTTGTATTTATTTTCTTCCATGACTTGTGGTTCCATCCTTTCACAACATCAAAGATTCTGTTGGAAAAACCTCACAGAATCATTAAAATTGGAAAAGAGCTACAAGAATGAGTCCCAGCTGTGCCCGATGCCCACCCTGTCCCCAGCCCAGAGCACTCAGTGCCACCTCCAGCCCTTCCTGGGACACCTGCAGGGATGGGCACTCCAAAGCTCCCTGGGCAGTTCCAAGGCCTGAGCAGCCTTTCCATGGGGAAATTCCTGCTGGTGTCCACCCTGAGCCTGCCCTGGCCCAGCCTGAGGCCATTTCCCCTTGTCCTGTCACTTGTGGTCTGGGAGAAATGTCCAATCCCAACCACCACATTACATGTTAAAATGGGTTGGTGATTTCTTGGATCACTTGTTAATTTTTTTTTTTTTTTAATAAGATTATGTTTTGCTTGTTGAGCCCTTGTGACATTCAGCTGGCATTGGTGTTCCTAAAAGTTCCTTCCCACCCTTCAGTATTAACCCCCTGTATGACTTGAGCAATCAGTAGCCAATGAGAGCACTCTGGTCATGTGGCTGCAGTTAGGCCAGCAGCCTAAGAGTTAAAGGAAGAGGCCCAGGTTAATGCTGCTTCTCTCTCTTGGGCTGCATGAAGCTTTTTTGGAATGTTATTCAAAGACTAACCCTGTCCTCAGCTCATTTTTTAAAGCAAAGCCTGCGGTACTTGAACCTGTCTGCTTCAAGCCTTGATTAATGTCATTAGCTGCTGTTCTCCTTCTCTCCTCATAGCTGCCAGATGGAATGCTGAAGATTATTCTGCATCACTTAATTGGAGTTTATAATTAAAAAATGGTGAGTGCTATGGACTCTGTTTTACCCTTTGATCCCAACACAGACAAACACGTTTCTCTAATCAGTAATTCCCTCATGTCCCATGTCAGAGCCTGCCTGAGCTCACATGCCTCTCCTCTTGCTGTATATGTTCTTTTTTGCACCATTCTCCAAAACTGTGGATACAAATTCTGGTCATACATGTTTTTTCCTTTTAAAAAAGTCATCCTACATATGGAAATGCAGCTCTTTCTATGTCCTCCTGTGCATATCTCCCACAACACGCAGCAAAATAGCAACGTGTGCCCAAACCATACATATGGCTCCTGGAAAGTCAGCTCCAGGACTTTGGGAAGTTCAGCTAAGGATAGTTTTGAGCAGTGACTTTCTGCATCATTTTTGGAGGACAGCCAAACTGAGCAAAGGCAATTATACCTCTGCTTCTGTTTGTAGCAGCAAAGTGTGTGTGCACACACAGGAATGGGCATAAAAGTGTGCAATGCTTTTAAAGCAAATGCTTCTACCTTTCACTATGTAAACAGTACCACTGCAGGCAGAAGTAACATAGGAAGAGCTCAATATGCATCAATTGTAACAAATGAGTGGTTCAGGCCTCTTTTATTTTTGAGCTTGCAATGCATGCCACAATGAGAGAATGTTCTCAAACATGTAAAATGTTCAGTGAAAATGGCCAACAATGACTGAAATGTCCTCCTTCAGAAAAAGAAACAAAAATATGAAAAGTACCATCACCGGCCTTCAGCGTTGTGTTGCAAAAAGGCTGCTGGACGGGGGTCTGATTTATTGGCATAAATCAGTATGGCTCTGACAGAAATTGTTCCCTGGCAGGGTGGGCAGGCCCTGGCACAGGGTGCCCAGAGCAGCTGTGGCTGCCCCTGGATCCCTGGCAGTGCCCAAGGCCAGGTTGGACACTGGGGCTGGGAGCAGCCTGGGACAGTGCAAGGTGTCCCTGCCCATGTTACTAGAATTTCTTCCCAATATCCCAAATGTGGCACTGTGAGACACTTCTCATTTTTGTTAAGCAGGCCCATGATCTATGTGCTGCATTTTTAATCATGTCATATTTCTTATAGAAGCATCTCCCTCCTGCCCCCTTCCAATTTGCCTCATACTAATTAATCTCTTCTACAGTGAGTTTTATTATTCATGAAAGAGAGTTGCTTCAGAAGGAGCAAGACCTGAAGTGTTGAATGTCATATGGAGCTGTGGAAAGGCTGGACAAGGATCCACAGCTCCAGAAGAAACACCAGGTAATCCCTTGCCGGCCAAGAGGAAGCCTGGGATCTCTTAAAGACTTTAGGGTTGAGAAAAAACTGTATCCATCAGTTCATGTTCCTTTCACAGTGTCAGGAGAGTACAATGGAAAATCAAATCCACAGATTTTCCTGAAAAAAAAAAAAAAAAAAAAAAAAAAAGTTTGGTCCTAGAAAAGCTTTCCTGTGTTGTACAAATAAATAGAAGAAGCAGATGAAATCTGGAGGAAGAAATGCTCAGCAATCTTGTTTCCACAGACTCTCCACACCTCAGTAAAATATTGCCCCAAAAGATATTTATCTGTACATATTTAGGGCCAAAACAGATACTATTTTCATCACAATACAGAAAAAATAATTTGAAACTGCTGAAGTGTAACTCAGTAGTACAGTTTCTAAAGAAAGTTTTTCAGCTTTTGACTGTAATATTTAGTGTTGTCCAAGTGTAATGATGAGATAATTGAGATTTATCTGTACATATTTAGGGCCAAACCAGATATTATTTTCATCACAGTACAGAAAAAATAATTTGAAACTGCTGAAGTGTGACTCAGTAGTACAGTTTCTGAATAAAGTTTTTCAGCTTTTGACTGTAATATTTAGTGTTGTCCAAGTGTAATGATGAGATAATTGAGATTCAAGTCTGTGTGTGTAATTATCTAAATCCATACATTATAATCCAAAAAGGTAATCAAACCAGTCATTTTGAAGACCAACCAACAGAGCCCACAATTTTCTGCCATTGCTGTGCTCAGGATCAGCAGCACACAAAAGTCAAAATGCTGGTTGACAAGGGATGCTGCTCATCATCACCCAGACTAAAGAAAATTATTTGACAAAACAAGGCCACTTTCATATTACACTTGTGGGGTTAATAGGGAATGACTACTGATTCCTCCCTTGGATAGAGTCGGATCTGGCTAGAAGCACATTTCTTCTGAAATTACTGTTATTTCAGCATTTTATATTTTTCTGTGAACAGCTATGATTGATAATATGACTCAGAAAAAAAACCTATTCTTAGCAAAAAGTGTGTTTCTTTGTCATTAGGGCTTTTCTTTCCAGTTAAAACCAGTTATGAGGGAGGTACTTACTTTTTTATTTATTGCAGTGTTTTTCCTTTTACTCTTCTGTTCTCATATGTTTTTTCTTTTGTAAATGTTAAGGTCTGTAAAACAGAGTTTTATAAGAAAGAGAGTGTGGAAGTAGAAGGTTGGAAATGTGTCTTTATTTCATGTGTCTGTCACCCAAAGCTGAAAAGCAACTGCTGCACTTTTTCGAGAACACACCTCCGTATTTTTATGAGGGACAGGAACAAACTGTAGTGCTGTGGTCATTCTTTGTGAATGACAGCTCTCAAACAGCCTAACAAACAGGTTAGCCAAAAATAGTTTCATAGGTCACAGTCAAGACATATTAAGAAACCAAGTGTGCCCCTCCTTGTTCCTCCAGACCTACCTGCCAAATCAATGGATTTGGGGCACAAGACTCCTCTCTGAAGGTCATGTGGGAAATAGTGTCAGTGCTTATTAAATTTCAATCTGCAATCAGATATTAAATTATAATATCTTAGAATCATTGAAGAGAATCATTGAATGGTTTGGGTTCGAAGGACCTTGAAGTTCTTCTCATTCCACCAGGGGCAGGGACACCTTGCACTGTCCCAGGCTGCTCCCAGCCCCAGTGTCCAACCTGGCCTTGGGCACTGCCAGGGATCCAGGGGCAGCCACAGCTGCTCTGGGCACCCTGTGCCAGGGCCTGCCCACCCTGCCAGGGAGCAATTCCTAATTCCCAAGATCCCATCCAGCCCTGCCCTCTGGCACTGGGAGCCATTCCCTGTGTCCTGTCCCTGCAGCCCTTGGCAATTGTCTCCCTCCATCTTATACGTCATATACTCTTTGTCTCTTTTTAGAATGTATGAGATAAAATTTTTAAATAAATGTTGCTTGCTAACTCATTAAAGTTGCTCAGAATGCTGGACAACTGTGGATCAATCATTCCTCATTATACAGATCTAAATTTCAAATGGCCAAATGCAAAAGGTAAGAGCACATACTGAAATTCACATCATTGAGTAAACCTGAAAATCTCACTAGAAATAAATGTGTTTTTCTCACCCAGCTCATGGACACAGGATTTCACACACAGAACTTCTGTTTAATGACACCTAATGCATTTCACAAAGGGACACGCAGCAACATTTAAATGACAATTAATCAATAAATTGCTGAATTAGGATTGAAGCACATACAGGTTACTTATATTTAAATATAAAGGGACAGGGGCTTCAGAGACACTGTGATGTGAACTGTGAAGTGTTTCAAGGTGGCACTCTCTTCACCCCCAGAGCCTTGCATCTATGGTTTCTAAATTGTTGCCTGTTGCAATCATATCTTTATTGTGACCCCCAAAATTAAAATAAGCAGCACTTTTTTTTTGGTCAGATTTTGAGTCCATCCATAACAGCTGGGACTCAAAATATTGTAACTGTTGTCTTGGCTACAAGTCCAGCTAAAGAGACCTTCTTAAATGGTCTTTTTAAATTCTAGGAAAGGCAACAGAAAACACACCTGTGGGATATATAAGAAGCTCTGGGACTTTTTCAGAAGCGAGATTCAAGACCTTTTCTTTAGGTTGTTTTTTTTTTGGTTTTTTTTTTTTTTTTTTGTTTTGTATCTTTTTGCTTTTCAAAATGTTTTTGAGCTGCTAAGCAGGTCTTACCCAGCTGAGCAGAACATCTGGCACCTCACGGTGGCCTGCAGGTGATGGAGAACCAGACTGAAACAGATGTGGCCACTTACCTGCACCAACAGTTCTGCTGTACTCAGGGCTCCTAAGGCAGTGAAGGAAACACCACATAATCTTTCTGAGAAATTCTGAAAAGTTACATGGAGCTAGCAGAGATTAACAACTTCTGGTATCTGAGGAATTAAAAAACCCAAAACATTTATTGTTATTGATTGCATTGCCCTGTCCTTGGTGCAGCAATATTTCATAGAAATGCTAGAAATATATTTACTTTGCTCATTGTAATATAATGTGCACAAATCTTTTATTTAAAATCCCTCAGTAAAGCTTCTGCATAATTAAAGTTCCTAATGCTTAAATACTCTTTCTGCATAATCATACAAAGCCAGCCTATGATTGCGTGGTCCTCTTGGCTTTGAGAATTAGGAGAAAACACTACAAGGCAAAACGTGACTGTTTTTAACAGACTGTGATGTAATGAGTTTCTTTGAGAAAGCCTTCCCTTGTCTGACTTATTTTAAACAGCACTGCTTTTTATAGAATAACAATAGAACTTACACAAATTAGTGGCAGCTTTTAAAGTATCATAATGCATAACATGCATTTTTTACTATTTGTGTTCTTAAACTGTTATATTGTTCCAGAGAAACAAATAGGCCCAACACATTAACCTAACTGCTCCTTATATAAAAATCACATTGGAAAAACTCAGTTTTTATAAACCCTCCCGAAGATTAAATATAAGAACAAGGTAAATTTGCATTTTGCTACTTAGGGATGAGCTTCTTACCACTATCATGTCTAAAAAATATGCCTTTTATCAACTGCCAAGACAATAACTTTGTTATGATCTGAGATCCTGAATGCATGTGGAATAAAATATGGAAAACATACCTTTTTTGCCACTTTTGATCACTAGTCCTTATTACTTTTGGTAAATAATTTTTTTCTTCTGTGCTGGGAAGTGCCAAACAGTAGAGAGAAGAAACCAGAATGGACACTCTCCTCACTAGTGATAAAAACTGGCACTTCCTTTCAGCTAGAAAAACTTCAGGAACACCCTGCTTTGTAAGTCTTCTGACCATCCTGCTCTCAAAGTGACAGTAAATGGTTGCAATTCTCATAGATTAGGGAAATTTCAGAAAATAAACACCCTCACTGGTAACTTTGATCCCACAGAGTTCTGGGTTTCCTTGCAGCACAAGATCTGAGCATTCCCCAAGGGATTAAATTGGGAAATTGTGCTAATATGGGCAATGAAGAGAGCGAGAGCCTGTGATATCCCTGTTGACCCGTCAACATGGACTTCAACACAGTCTTTGTTTGGGAAGGCAAGAGGAAATATCCCGGTCCAAGCTTTTCTGTTGCAACAGTTCCTCTCCATCTTGGTTGGTCCTCATTTCTTCCCATTGTCAAAGAGAATTTGGGGGAAAATACAGGTCCGGGAAAAGGCTGCTCAGATATCCCAAAGGAATTTATGAGCAATGTGCATAAATCCACTTGGAGATTAACACTGCTGGGAGTTGGAGAATTCTTTCCAGTAGATTGCTGACAATGGCAGGAAAGCATCAGCTCAGTGGTGTGAAAGAAGAGGAGAGCAAGGCCCCTTGTGGGAGCAGCTCAGTCGAGCTCTGCCTCCTTCGGGTGTCTGCACAAAAGGCTGAGCCGTTTTCCCAGCTAATCCATGGATAAATCCCAGTGATAAAGGGCCATCCCACAGCAGCTCAGGAGCATTCCTCCACATACTCCACTTGTATCCAGGCAACAAGAACAGCAGGGCCAGCTGGAAGCAGAGGTGGGATGTCAAGGAAGGGATCTGGGCACAATTTCACTGATGAGGGCAGAGAGGGCAGAGGGCAGAGATAGGGTATTGATTAACATTTGAACCATTAGCATAGTCAAATAGTTCAGCTTCTTGTTTGAGGTGCTGTATAAAGACACAATGAGAAAGTGTTTTAGGTGAAGAATTAACTGTAAAATTGCATCTCCTGACTATATGTATTTAATCTTTCCCTTTGCTCTTCTGTTCACCAGCCCTCCTAATTTGTATTTCTATTGAATATTGACTTTGTGATAAGTTCAGCCCCCTGTGTTAGCCAAGACTGTAGGACCAGATGGCAGAAATTTAGGTACACACTATCCAGCTGTTAGCAAAGGTATTTTGGTTTCCTACCCATTATGCAATATTAATTATAGCCAGATTAGACAGAACAAGAAGCATAGCAATTTTTCAGGCATGACTGCAGTGAAAAATAGTGGCAGGTATCTTCTTCCATCAAGAAAATACTTTAATAACATCTCTGTTTTATCACAGAGACAATTCAAAATCAATGGAAACTTAGTTTGATACCTAGAGAACCTTTGGAAAATTACAGTATCAGGCTTAATATTGTATAACAGAGAACAGAAATCCCAGATAGCAAAGCAAACACACTGGCAGTGTCACACGTTAGCAAATGAAACAGTTCCATTTAAAACATTTAGTTCATTTAATGTAGATCCCAGTTTTATTTAATTCAGTAAGTTGTCAGAATAGTTCTCCAGAATGGAAACAATTTTTCTCATTTTGAGAAAGAGCTTGTGTACAAAAACTCAGAGCAAAGTACCTGTAATAAGAAACCAGGATATTGTTTTAGGTTGATATTAAATAGCTTTATTTCATATAAAATATCCTTTCTGCATATCAATAATGACCTGAAATCAAGAGAATTAACTCAGATGGTGGAATTTACCTCCATTTCTCTGGAAACAAAAGAAGGGAAGTACTTGGGGAAGTACTGAATTAACTGGGGGGGACCATTTCCTGCTATGCCTGTGGAGTGAGTGATCTCCAAAAATCCCCTCACCTCAGCAGGGAGCAAACTCCACAGCTCTTAGGGAGATGTCTCTCCATCTTTGAGTCACTTTCTCTCCAGATATGGATCACTGCTAAATGGTTGAGAATGCATTTAGTTCTTATTTCATCCAGTGGGTTAAAACATTTAGGTGGATTAGAGAGTAATTTCCTTAACCTGGCTGTGGCATCAGGTTCTAATGGTGTGCTGGCTGGCTGACTGAAAGGCAGAAAAGCACAGTTCAGATGGAATCATGCCTGTGGCTACAGAAAACAGTCTGGAGATTTAGGTGGGAAAACAAAGCCAGCTAATCAAAAAGTGCTGAAGCAGCATAAGTAGAAAAGGGGCTGCTCATACCACAGGAATTTGTGGTGCTCTTTTGCTTATGCCACAAAGTTTTAACTATGCATGCCTTGGGCTCATCCCACAGAACCTAATTAACTCCTGGTGGCTCCACTTTCAGCAGAGCGCAGGTGACCCAAGCCTGCAGTTCGAGCCCAAAACAAGGGGTTTATAAACAGAAAGCTGCATACAAAATACAGGAAAGCAGCCCAGATGTCCTTAGACAAAAACTCTGAAGAACAATGGTGATGTGAATTACTCTTAACAGAAACATGTTGAAATTATCCACCAAAAAAAGGGATTGACAATAAAAATGGGACTTGATCCAGATTTATATTCTCAATAGTTTGACTTTTTGAGCGGAGCTGGAATTGTTCTTTCTGGCTCAAGAAACCATGCAAGGCAGCAAGTTGCTCTGCCCAGTGCAAAGGTTCTGCACCTGGGTCGGGGCAGCCCCCGGGATCAGTCCCCCCATAATAATTCTATGAATTCATGGAGTGAGATTTTGCACTCCCATTTTCCTTTCAGTAAAATGTCAGGGCTGGATTTAATTCTTAAATTCACCTGCCTACTGACATTTCAGATACCCTGAGGACCCCTGCCCAGCCTCTTGTTGATGATCCAGACCAGCATGGGTGTCTAATTTCTGCATCACACTTGCCATACCCTTGCTGAAGTTTTGGATGTCACAGGTCCTCAGCATGCCACTAAACACCAATGACTCAGCTTCTGATCCCTAAGTGTCTTGGCTTTCTGTCCTTGAGATTCTCCATTTACTAAAGTTAATATATGCAATGTAAAAGTTCAAACAGCACTGAACTTGGACAACAATTATAGAAAGAAAAAGGAATACCAAACAGGAGGAGAATCAAAGGAATCTCTACAATGAGTATTTCCAAAATCTAAAGCTCAAGTTACATAACTTTTAGACATGAACTGAAGAAATAAAAGGGTAAAAAGTGGAAGTGTATGTGAGTAATTTCTGAATAGAAGCACAGTTAATTCCAGCAATATAGTCCATGGAAACAGTCCAAAAATCTAAGTTGGATTATCAGATAAGGTATTACTTATATATTTGCAGCCTGTTTTTCATGATCAGTGACAGAAAGTATGAATTAATTTATTTCTTTTCTTGTCAAACTATTTGCATAGATTTTAAAGGAAGAAAATAACCATTGTCAGTCATATGAATTGAGTATATCATTATGTACAGGCAGGCTTTAAACAGCAAAATATGATCATGTCAAAAGAGGCTGCTAACCTACCAATTTTGTGCAAATCATTATTTGAATATCCTCTGACTGATAAGCATCTCATCTTACACTTTGGATCACATAATTTTCCTTGTGAGTCTCACAAGTGGAGAAAAAAAAGCTCAGAAAGTTTTCTTTCACATTTTCTGTTTAAAATAATCAACATTCAAAATTTCTGTTTCAAGTGTTTTCTATTTACAAGCTTTTTTGAAATTAATAGGAGAACTGCAAGAGTTCTTCTGTAGACATTTTATGGCTTTAAAAATTATTTTTAACAGTGGACCTTCACTCAGCGAATTTTCTCCCAAACAGAGCTCCAAAATAAATTGGTTCCTGAGGGTCAATTCTTCCTGTCATCTGTTATGCAACGCCATCAGGGATAAGTTCCTTCCAAAACAATTTTAACATCCTTTTCTTCTTCAGTAAGACTTTGGATACCATATCATTGATAATATTTCTAATGTAAAGAGAAGGTTCTGAAAAGCTTGATCTGGTGCCAGTGGCTTCCTTTGCCTGGGTAAAATGACCAGCAGTTTATTAGCAGGGTTTGACCCAATAAACTTGGGTTTATTTCTATTTAACAGCCTCTAATTTTTCCAGACTTTTTCAATAATTTAGTAATTTGTATTTGGAATAATTTGTGTAAAATTTCTTAACACAAGCTTAAGTCAACCTGGCCAAAAAAAAAAAAAAAAAAAAAAAAAGGGGGGGGGGGGGGGGAATGGGAGAAAAGAAATCCCTCAACTTAAGGAATGTAAATTATTTTGCAATTTTTCTTAAACCAAGAATTGGCACAAAGTCTTCCTCATAAGGAAGGAATATGAAGCATCATCTCCAAGGCTCCTAACCTGGTGTAGATTTTCACTGTACACACCATTAAGCAAAATGTCCCATTTTGGCTGTGCTGGGTTCACACATCCTGGGAGGGGGAGTGAGAGAGAGGGTGGCAGAGAGAGAGAAAGCCCTTGGTGGTATTTTAAAAGAAACACATGACAAGGTAGTTTTGTGTCTGGCTTTTTGCCCTGGTTTTTGTTTTTATTCCCAGCAGCAGCCCTGTCCTGGGCCAGGGAGTCCCTGAGACCTTTTGTATTCCTCCAGCTGGAGTGAGACACAGACACTTCCCTCTTTTTCAGGAGATTGCAGGTCTGGCTCAGCTCCAGAGCAGGATTCCAGTTCTGCACAAATCCATTTACTCTCCTGAGAGCAGAAGCTGCTGTCTAAAACAGCTGACACAGCTCACACCATTGCTGCCATTCCTGGGAGTCACTGCTCGGTGCACCCAGACAAGAAGTTTCCCTTGCACACTGCCTCAAATGCTTTCCATAAAGTAACCTAGATAAAAAAGAAATGGTCAGCCTTGAGTTTACATGGCTACATAGAGAAAGCCACTGCCCCCTGATTAGGTGTCTAATTAGACACTACTGACTCTCATGCCCTTTCTGAAACTCTGACATCAAATACACACCAGAAATTTCTGAGTCTGACAGAAATGGAATCAACTCTCTCATTTTGGAAGAATTAACTACTGGTGATAGGGGGCTGTACTCTGCTGAAAGAGGTATGTGCAAGCAAAGGCTGAAGTGGAAGTAATCAGTCCATTAAATATTTCACACAGAAGTATTTCCCTTAGATTAAACACATGAAGTCCCTTTCAACCCAAGCTGGACAAAAAGAATCAAAATGTCAAGCTATTATGTTAACATTTTCCAACCTCAGGTCTTTATCAGCTCTCTGAGACAAAAACCAAATCGAGCTTTCATGTCTGAGCATGGCAAGTACGATGCAAGTGGTGTAGCACTACTGTCACACATTTGGATCATTCCTCACCAAGCAGAGAAAAATGTCAGCTGAGATGTTCATACAGAGTTTGACATTTGGGTAAGCGAATATAACCTTCAAATCTGGCTTTCCTTTTACATGCAGTAGAAAAATACAAAAGTAATGGAGACAGGCAAAGCAGATTTTGAAATAATCACAGCACAACATCTTATTAGTCCAGATCCTGCCTACAGGGTCTAATCTGAGGCCTTGTTCCAGCAGCTGTGTGTCATCTCAGAAGTGAACTATAAAAAATTCAAATAGAGAGCAGCACTGTGTATTTTTAAACTCCAGCCTAGTGAGGTTGTGATCTCTAAATAGGTTCTGCCAGGGAGTGCTGTGCCTGCAGCTACAACCTACAAATGTAGGACATGCAGAACAGAGGGCACTCACTCTCTGCCTCACTATTTGTTAGAGGAACCTCAGCACGCCCCAAAGAGGAGGTGCCTCTCCCCCTACCAGTCTGTGACTCATCTGAGTATTCAATTAAAACTGGAATTTGGTAAGATGAGCATCACCCTCTATAATTCACCCTCAAAATTATGTTATTGAGTTCAGAATGAGAGGTGTAAATAGCGTTGAAGGGTGGCAAACATCCCCAATTGCAATTCTCCAAATCTGAAGCATCAGCCTGCATTTCATCCCAAGCTTTGCTACCCCAAACAACTCAGTAGAGGTTAAAAATTAACAGAAAAAAAGGAAAAAAAAAAAAAAGGGATAAAACAAACAGGAGGGAGTGCTCCTATCAGCACTGAAAAAACCCCACACAATGCAGAGGTAGATGCCTCATGTTTGGTTTGGTCCTGTTGCAACTCCATTTTTTAAAACAATTTGTATCATACCATTAATGGTGCTTAAAAGGATGAGTTTTTTTAAAAATCCTCGGAGCTAAATTACAGCTAGTTTGTCCAAAAAAAGCCCCTTTTGAAAACTCTTTATTCAAAGATTTCCCATTGGCACAATTATTCTAGGATATGCATTTTATTTACTCATTTTTAAAAATTTCATCAGGATTTTCCAGATATATTTTCCCCTGATATATTTTTGAAAAAGTTCTATGATCATAGAATCTCAGAATGGTTTGGGCTGGAAAGGACCTTAGAGCTCATCCAGTGCCACCCCCTGCCATGGGCAGGAACACCTTCCACTGTCCCAGGCTGCTCCGAACCCTGCCCAACCATGGTAGCAGAGATAACACCATGGACATAAACCAATATGACTAAGTTTTATTGTCCCAAACAAGATTTAAGATTTAAGAGTATTGAAGTCAAATAAGGGAAAAATACCAATCGAGGTTCATTCTTTGAGAATAGAGGTGAAAACAGCCCATGTTGCTGCAAAGCTCCACAGCCTGCAAGAGGAACCCTCCAAGGGTTGAATTTTTAAGGTACTGGACACCAAGAAGGTTTGGACAATCTTGCTCACTTTTGAAATGTCTTTTTTCTAATTGAGAACCAAGCTTTTGAAATTTATATCCTAAGTTTTCAATAGAGGCAAGCAATTTCAAAAGTATGTGTTTCTCCATAGCTTTTCTCCATAGCAGCACTGTAACTTCTGTAAAAGATTCACTCTCTGGAAAACGTGGTGTTGCTTTTAGTATCATTCTCAAATTAAACAAAAAAAAAAAAAAAAAAAAAAAAAAAAAAAAAAAAAAAAAAAAAAAAAAAAAAAAAAAAAAAAAAAAAAAAAAAAAAAAAAAAAAAAAAAAAAAAAAACAAAAACCAAAAAAAACCAAAACAAAACAAAACAAACAAAAACAAAACAAAACCAAAAAACAACACAAAACAAACAAGGAATTTTGCTGTTGATAGTAAATTTTGCTATAGAATCTTCAACACCATCACATAAATGTCTTTACGATGCAATCAAAATAACTTCCACAAAAGGATCCACAACCAAAACACTAACTCAAGCAACCATCTCTTCTCACACATGAGAAGTCTGGTCTCAGTTCAGCAATTACATAGAAGTACAGAATCTAATAGTAAATAACCCAAAATTTCTCTCCTACCCGACACTGAAATCATCATAAAGCAATGTCTCTCCAGAGTTTTTAATATCAGGGCACAGAAAGGATATGAAAAACCCATCAAGAATAAATCTGCTCTTTAGCAAACCAGGAAAACACTGGATCTGTCAAAGCAAACATGAACAGAACAACAAATCATGGATTTGTGTTACGAGTTGTGTACATGTCAAAGGTTAAAGGGATTCAGATTCTCAGTGATTTTAAATCTAAATGGCTCCAAATATTTTAGACAATTTGTCTCATCTGAATTAAGACTGGCTTACTAATGAGCAAGGCTATTCATAAGCAGCAACATTAAACTTCCTGCTCGACAGGAGCCGTAGTTATACTCAATATATGGATTTGTGGGCCTGATAAAAGGTGTGTCTAGTATAACCTCACTGAGGTTACAGCACAGCAGAACATTTGCATCCCAAGCTTCTGTCAGCAAGGCACACATGCCTTTGATTACAAAACAACCTGATCAGCATCCTTGGGCAGATTTTTAGCCTGCAACACCTCCTTGAAATTGAATGGCAATTGCTCACTGAGGGCCTCACTGAGGGTTGACATAGTGTTCTGACACTGACTGAACACTAAGTCAACCCTTTTTGTATTATTCAGTTAATTTCCTCCAAAAAAAAAAAAAAAAAAAAAAAACAAACCAAAATCAAAACAAAACCAAAAGGACTTTTAATTTCAGTAATATCTAAATGCAACAGTGAGAATGACAAATGCAAGGCTTCCTCTTTCCATTTGGGTTATGTTTTACTGCAGTTTCTCTTGGTGGAGATGAGATTTATATAGAATTTGTATTTCCACTCTTTCAGAATTTTTTCCTCCCTTATCCCTTAAGTAATACTGTGTTGTGTGCCTGCAATAGTGTATTTTACCTCTTAAGTAAAATTGTGTATTTAACAAAAAAAAAAAAGTTTTCAGTGCATGTCACTGAAAGAAATAAACAGCTATTATTTAGTGCAGCTGTTGCAGTAATTGTGTGGCAGAATACTGGGAATGTTAGAAGGTGACTTGTAGCAGGCACAGAGCCTGCAAGGCCCCCTTGGCGGTCAGAAGCCTGAGCTGTGAAATGCCAGGTCATGATGGCTGGGCCTTAGAAGCCCCTCTCTTCCACCTTTCGGACCCTGCTTATCTCTCTGTAAGCCTGTAGGTCACTTTCCCCTGACCCTTACTATTGGACAGTTTTCAAAACCTCTGTAGGGTATAAAACCCCCTAATTCTGCCTGGTTCAGCAGAAGAGCTGTCACTGAGAACCTTCGTGGGGGACACCAATAAAGAATTCTTGCGGAACCTTACACAGCACTTCTCCTCTCTCTCCCTGCCTCTGCTGCTGCGGCACCAGCAAGCTAAAGAGCTGAAATCACAAAGAGCTGATAATTACTAAGAGCTGAAATCACTTAAGCTTGCCTAAGTTGCCTGCAGCTGGGAGCTGCTTGGGAATTCGGACGCTGTGCTGAGCCCCACTGAGCTATCCCGGCCAAGGCAGCCCACCGGGCACAGCCCGGCGGGAAACTGCCGCAACAGTGACTGGGTAATAAATTACTCTATGCACCATCATAAAATCATTCGGGTTGGAAAAGGCCTTTAAGCTCGTGAAGTCCCACTAATAACCCATCACAGCCACCGCTGACCCATGTCACATTTATTTGAATAGTAGGAAAAAAATAAAATTCACATCTGCCATCCAGTGCCACGCAAAAGATGTGTCAGTGATTGGGGGGTTGGACCACTGAAAGCCCCTTCCAACTCAAACCATTCTATGACTTTACTACATCTGAGCACTGGATGCTCTGAGTGTGTTCCAGGCAGAGCATCATGAAATCCAAAGTATTTCCAGCAGTGAGATATTAACTCTTACAGAAAATGACATTAAAAGCACAATATTTTGTGGTTTTTAACGAACATTATCTCAGTTTAATCAAACAGCCATGTGAGAAGTTCCCAGTCAAACCTAGCTGGGGACTCAGACTATAGGAGACAGCATTTGTAAAATTAAACCCATGCAAAGAGTTTGAGATGAAGTGTGAAGTCAGTTGGAGTATTCTCATTTTCTCCTCTATATGCCACAGAACACACAGCAAAGAAGTTCAGATGTGCTTCAAATAAGGTCTAATTATTTCTAGACTAGAATAAAGGTATTAAAATATGTTCAAGGATTATTAAGAAAGGAACATCCAAGCAGATATCAGTTTTAGCTACAAATCATTAATTTCAGCTGAAAAAGGCATAAAAGCAAAAATTCCCTGTCTTAAATAATATAATGCCATTCTAAACTTCTGTAAAATACTGGATTTACAACAAATTCAAGCTTGTTCTGGAAGCCCTACTGAATTCTCTAGTCACTAGAGGTCACTATTAGTTTTGAATTGTTCAAGTCTGCTGAGTTCTAAATCTTCTTCAGAATATTCTAAATTTGTGAACTTGCCTCCATGAAATATATTCATGGTAAATAAGGGTACTTGGAATAGATAAGTGACTATCTTCCTGAGAAGAATAAGTCCAGAAGTACAGGTCAAAAGTTCTGATTAGGAGAGTGTTTTAAAATATTGAATTTATCATCCACAGGTTCATTCTGGTGAGCCACAGGTTCATTCCAGTGACTCCAGCAATAAAGAATATTGAGATGAGGTGCCCCCAAGAACAGCCAAGATTATTTTGGCACTCATTCAAGTCATAACCCACCAGAAAATGGAAAGAAAATCAAGTAGAATGGCTGGACCTTGAGATATTCAGGCATTGACTCATAAGACAACAGAACAAGAAATGATGATTGATATTTGAGGGGAAAAAATTCAACAGAAACAAAACTGGTGAAAACTAAAGGCTTTTTGGATATTGTCTGGACATTGTTTAATATCTATTGCTACTCTGACCTACATTAAAGTTGTTTGTGTGAGGGATTCAGATTGCAGAGCTGTCACTGTGGCTGCCCCCACACCACATTTCTGGCACTGAAGTCGCCTCATTCCATTTTCAGCAGGAGGTTGGTGAGGGTGAAGACTAAACTAAAAAACCTTTCAAAATTATTTTCCCTTTTTAAATGCAAACACAAGACATTAATGAGTCTGATGAAAAAGTCAGGGACATGCAGGGTCTCTCCAGTCCTTGACAGACTCAGAAGGAGGCAGAGCTGCTGAAAGGCCTGGAAGGGATGTCCTCTGAGGAGCTGAGGACTCTGAGCTTGTTAAACTTGGGAAAAAGGAGAATAAGGGTGACCTCTTTACAGAGGAAGGAACATGGCATCTACTGATGGGATGTGGGAAAACTCTTCCAGCTCTTACCACACCTTAGGAAGCATTTCTTTCCAGAGAGGATGACCAAGCACTGGAAGGGCTTCTTAGAGAGGTGGTTGAGGCCCCAGGTCTGTCAGGGTTTAGGAGCCATTTGGACAATGCCCTTGAGAACAAGCTTTTGCTTGGTCAGTCCTGAACTGCTCAGGCACTTGGAGTAAGTGGTGGTTGTGCTCCTGTCACGGTTTGAGGCTGGCACAATGCCAGTGCCCCCATGAAAATATACTTTTCCTAGTGGCCTCTGTGAGATGTGATCAGGAACAGAGCAAAGCAGGCTCCAACTTAGTCCTCTACCATGGAAAAAATAGTCTGTTCTATTCTACTGAAGGTCAAAGGTGGAGGTGTGAAGATAAAGGAAAATCTATATATTTTGACTGGAGTTAAAATAAAAGTCAAAATTCCGCTGTACAAATAACATTGAGACTCCATATGGGCTTAGGATTCAGAGTTCACAAAACAGAAACAAAATTCTGGATGGAATTTTGAGCATTGAGCAAATTCCTTGCCTGAGGAGGGCAGATCATCAGTAGTTAAAGCATAAACCAGGTCAGAGCTGCAGGTCCCACTGCCAGCTCCATTGTTTCACAACAAAGGCATCATATGAGCAGGTTTTGGGTGCTGCAGAGGGAGCAGTAGGTGCTCCCCAAAAATGTGAGATCCCCTTAGATAATTTAGAGAAAAGACTCTCTCTCCCCTTCAAGGCCTTTCTGGCTTGGTGGCTTCCTGGGATAATTTTTGGTATTGCTTATGTAAGATTTTGCCTCATTTATATGAGATTAAGGACTTCTAGGAATCAGAAGGTTTGAATATGTATATTTAACTTTCTATATTTTCTGCTCTTATAATGATCAATCCTCCGTCTATTGGCAATATTAGTCACATTTCCCCTCCCCTTGCAGCATGAGCTTCACCTTCATTTGATCACCTGAAGATGCAAACAACCTCCCCACCAAAAAAAGGAACAAAAATATCACAACCAACATTGTGGGAATCTGGGAATCTTCCACACCTTTCCTGAGTCAGCATCAGGGAACTATAAATCCCTTATGAATTACAACAATTCCCAAGCTGAGTCAGCAGGTGACTTAATGCCACTGCACAAGATTAACCCAGAGATCTCAACATCCTCTCTTCATTTCCACATTGTACATCCCTATCTCTCAGAGCACTGTGTTTCTTGTATGTTTTTCCCCATTTAATCCTGGAATAAGAATATAAGACTATTAAAATGCCAATTTGTGTGGCTGAAAAATAAAACCCTGCCCAGTTATTATGTCTGTCATCAATACAGTGTGAGCTCTATGACCAAGAAGCCCCTTTAAGGGAGACCAAAGGAAAAGATTCAGATGTGCTCAGTTTGCACAACAACTGTTTCATATGCCTCTGCTCTCAGAAAACAAATGCTTAAAAATCAGAAATCTAAGAATTAATTCCACTTTCACAATAGCAGAAAATGAGTCTCTCCTTATGAAGACAGAAAAGAGACAGCCTGAATAAATGGTTAAAACCTATGAATGGATGTCTCAGCCATTCACAAGCTCTTTCTGCAGTAAACCCAGCAAAGAAAGAAATTTTGAGAAGGGATGTATTTACAGATGAACAACAGGGAGACAAAACAGGCAGCAAAACTAAAAATACTCTGCCACAAAACCCTCCTGATTGCAGAAAATGTAATCCCATAATCAGAGATTTGCAATCCTTGTGGCTGGCATAAAGACTTTACATTACTATTGAAGAACAGAGTCTGTAGCAGAGCATTCTTTGTATACAACAGCTTCAGCAAGTATAATTGTATATGTATTCAACAAATGCTAATGCCATTCTAAGAAGAATTAAAACCAGACCGTGTGGGGAACACAAAGGTCAATCAGAGTCACATTAAAAACAATCTGTTCCATCTTTTAGCCATTCAGCAGCCAAGCGAGATCGTTGTGCTTTGGAATGGAAAAAGAATGTATGGGGGATAATAATTTCTTCTTGCCATAGACAGAGCTGGAAAAAAAGCTTGTTTAGTGGCTTTATTTGAGGGAAAATGCAAGTAAGAGAACAGCTGTGCTAAACCACTGTTTGTTCATGTTATTAAACACAGCATAATCACTAACCATGATGGATGCAGAAAGAAAATAACCAAAGTTAAGTCTGGTTCGAGCCTTCACTCATTTCCAAGTCATTTTCTTGCTTCAGGTCAGTTCATTTGAGGCTTCTGCTCCTAACAGAATTGTAATTTCTTTCACAATATATCGATTTTTTTTCACTTCAACAAATTCAAGGGCTGACACTACTTTAGCACTGATTTTACCCTGTAGTCTCATCTCTGGCTTCTAGTTAACCCTTGCTCCGCAAGAGAGAAAAAGAAGCCCATCCATCATGTTTTATCTATTTTTACTGCTTTTGAGTTTGAGTAAGGTTACCTTACTTCATTTTTTTAAATTGTAGTGTTGAAATTACAGTGACAGTGGTTGCACAAATAGACACATCAAGATCAATAGTCAATTTGATCTGGAGAAGCTTTCTTCTTTTGTACCATGTTAGATGAAAGAGAATATCCATGGTTACCGCTATTAATATTTATACTACTCTCCAAGAGGAAAGAAAAATGCTAGACAACAGAGCTGGACGTCGGTTGTTGTACAAGTTATTGTGCAGCATTAAAAAGACGTACCTGAAAATGGAACTGAGAATAATTTTCCATGTTGTCTATTAGCTCCGGGAGCTCCGAAGGGATGGCTGGTTCATCCAAATGCAGAATATCTAATACTTGGTGTTCAAATGGCTTCTTTCAGTGCTCTTTCTGAAGGACAGGAAGATCCAGGAGGAGTTCTGCAAGGGCAAAAGGATCTGAGGATACTGAGGGCAAATGCCCTACCCACCCAAACCACGGGTTTCCTCTTTCCCACGTTCTGAGATTTGCTTCATGTCAGTGAGTAAATGTGCTTTGTCCTGTGAATTTGGGCTGAAGTGCAGGATGAGCCCCCCACCCACAGGACACAGCTCAGGGATCCTGAATGTCCACGTGGGATGGGGAGAGGAGTGAAAGGATGGATAATCCCTCAGCTCCATGTGCTAGACTTCTGGCTCTAGGCAAGCTCTTCCACTGAGGGCAGAGGGTCCATCCCCCCAAAACTTTAGGGGTTGTCTCAGTGAAGTCCTGTCCTGTGTGTCCCTCCTCTCCAGCATGCTGCGATGGTGACATGAGGCACACACCAGCACAGACTGGCCCCACAACACCCAAAGGTGTGCACCGAGCTGCCACTGCTTAGGGTACTCAGAAGGAGGATTTTACACATATTTGCCTTTCTCAGGCCACAGAGAATCATTAAGGTTGGAAAAGACCTCCAGGATCATCAAATCCAACCTATGACTGATCCCTCTGGTCACCCAGCCTGTAGTTATGATATTTTATTAAAAATCCTTTCCTAGGATTTTTCCCCTCCTGAGGAGCTGGGAGCCTCAGGAAAGAAAAGTAAACAATAACTATCTGTTGCTGTGGAATGCAACAGGTGTATCTTCCATTGATCTATGTAGATTGTTTTCAATTGATGACCAATCACAGCCACCTGTGCCAAGACTGTGAGCAGTCACGAGATTTTGTTATGCATTCTATTCTATTCTTATTCTTTGTAACCTTCTAATCCTTCTTTTCTCTCTATTCTTTTAGTATAGTTTTTATGAAGCATTTTAATATAATACATAACATAATAAATCAACCTTCTGAAATGGAGTCAAACCTTTTATCTCCACACAGAGTGTTCACCGCAACACCAGCCCAGGGAACTGAGTGCCACATCCAGGCCTCCTGGGACACCTCCAGGGATGGGCACTCCAAACCCCCCTGGGCAGCCCCTGCCAAGGCCTGAGCAGCCTTTCCATGGGGAAATTCCTGCTGGTGTCCACCCTGAGCCTGCCCTGGCCCAGCCTGAGGCCGTTCCCTCTGCTCCTGTCCCTGTTCCTGGGAGCACAGCCCGACCCCCGGCTGTCCCCTCCTGGCAGGAGTTGTGCAGAGCCACAAGGGCCCCCCTGAGCCTCCTTTTCTCCAAGCTAACAGATTTGACCTAGGAAATCTGCCAAGTCTCTTTTATCACATTATCATGTCCTGGTGTGGTTTTTGTTATATTATTGTTTTCAACAGTTGGTTTTGAACCCTCCCCCTCCCCTCCTCCGCCTCAGGCATTGGTTTAATCCCAGCTGTCAGTGTTCCCTCATATCTGCCCCTTTTTCCAGAGATTTCCCTGTCATTTTTGTATCCTTTGACACCTCATTGGTTTAGTTAAACTGTTCCCCTCCCCTGTAACTCCTTATTGGTTTAAACATTGTAATCCCTGCCTTGTGTTCCTCCCTTTGTTATTGGTTCCCAACCCTAAACTCCACCCTGGTCCTGTCCCTTAAAACCCGCTGCCCTGCCTTTGTGCATGGTTCTTGTCTCTGTTTTACCTTCGAGTTATGGACGCTTTTGTTTTTACCCCTATGGTTGAATGAATGATCCTTGGATTTACAAGCAAGGCCCATCTCGCTTTTTCTACGCTGATCCAGCGGTGACTGCATAGGAGGTTCAGTGTCCCGGGGAGGTGTCGCGCCCCCGTCACGCGCATAACACCAAGCGCACCGCGGCAGTATCCATGCCTCAGGCAGAATGGGGCAGCTGAAGACTGGCACAAGTTCACACAAATGTCCTCAAACCAAAAGCTGTTGCTGCACCCTGGCCAGGAGTTCCACATGTGGGGGCTGGAAAAGAGGCAGAAAACAAAGATTTTGCACAAAAGACAAAACATTCATTCAGCTCTAGGAATGATTGTTTTTTAATATGAAACTTATGTTTTAGGGAATGCTGTGCCCCAATGGAGACACTTGCATTGGATGGGTGGCACGAGGCAGCTGAAGTGTGTACGCCTGTCCTAAAGCCATGTGCTAGGAACAGGCCAGGCATCCTTGAAATCCCTTCAGAGAGGGTGGATCTTAGCAATAATCATGAAAAAACAACAAGCATAAGGGTTTTTGTGCTCAGAATCCGATGGTGGTTATTTATCCATGCTTATGGTGGCTGTTTATCCATCCTTCAACACAACCTTCCATAACTGACTAGAGTGTTCTACAGAGGGAGTTACAACAGCACCACCACTGCTCCTCTTGGAAGGCCTGCAGGATAAGCAGCTCTGAGTTTAGCAACACAGATCAGCAATGAAGAGCTGTAAAGTCCTGGTTCTGTGGGAGCTGCACTGCCAGTGAGATTCAGTGTTTTGTCTCACTCAGTGCTGTGAGCACAGAGCAGAGATGTCACATTTTCCATGCACACACAGTACGTGTGTCACAGACAGCTAAGGCAAAAATGGCTTGGTTTATTAAGAAATATATCTCAAGCCCAGAATATAAACAAGTCACTGACAGCAGGTACCTGCCTGGCTCCTTCCTGCCCAAAGTCTCTTCATGCATTAATAAAAGCCTCATTCTCAGTATGGATTGATTCTTTCTCCAAGAGCTGATTCTAAAAAGGGAGATTAAGGTGGAGAAAGCTTGTCTGCGTAGTCCCACTGCCTCTCTCCAGTGACTCCTGAGTTAGGCTGAAATGTATTGTTAGCCTGCTTTCTGGGAAAAATCAAATCTCAGCAGAACACGAGAAATACTAGAACTCTGAGTAACAGGGCCACTCACATCTCCTGACACAGGAGTGCGAAGCTGGGGTGGAGCAGGAGTGAGTGACAAACAATAAAGGCAGCGGCAGGAAAGGAGACAAGAGCAGCAAAAATGCACCACTCAAGACTGATGACAGACTGGAGGTTTGTGTCCGTGGCTGGGGAGAGGAATAACAAGAGGGTGCAAGGGAAGGAAAAGGCAGGAAAAGTGAGCAG
The DNA here is from genome assembly GCF_017590135.1 of Pyrgilauda ruficollis. NCBI lineage: Eukaryota > Metazoa > Chordata > Aves > Passeriformes > Passeridae > Pyrgilauda > Pyrgilauda ruficollis. Next base: position 416,971 of record NW_024518873.1, read on the forward strand.
CACTGGCTCTGACTGTTCTCCAGGGCTGCTGTTCCCAGGCCCCACCACCCCAGCACAGAAAAAGGGTCAGGGAGGAAATAAAATCAGGCTTTTGGGAAACTTACTTCATGTTTCCAGATTATAAAGACCACAGAGTCACAAGAAATAATTGGCATTGGGGCATCTAATAAATCTGACAGCACATAGCAGCGCTGGGCACAGATCCTGAGAACAATAATCATACTGAAGGATGATTTTTAGTTGTTGTCAATTAGACACTGCTCAGGTACAGCAGTGGAGAAAGAGAAAGTTTGTTTTCTCTCTCATCTTTGTAACTGAGATGTCAAACTTCAAACTTCAGACAAGTTTATTAATTAATTAGTCTGCCTTGCACTTTTAACGAGCCTATTTATACCATCATTTCTCATTTACATTTTCTCCTGTATGTTGCATGGAAAATCACAGCAAATTTGGGCTCATGGGAACCAACTGTTGCTGCTAAACAATTAAGATTATAATTTGGACAACTTTTGTATTTGGGGACAAGAGGTTGGTGATTTTTTTTATCAGTTTTAAAAAAATTATGGTGGATTTTCCCTCAATTTTTTGGGAAAATACATGAATATTTATTTAAACAGCTCCTCTGATCACTGAATACCAATTCTTAGCCCCCTCAGAAGTTATGTATTCCAATTTTACAGGACATGGAAGATGGGACCCTCAAAATTTGATGCATACATTCCAGTTTCCAATCCCTTCCTAATTTATATTTATTATTAAACTTTACCTAAGCCATTTTTATTCCAAAGGTATTTGTTGGGGATTGGGTTTTTTCTGTTCTTTCCTTATCACGTGTGGAATTTCTTCCCACTGAGTTGCTAATGGAAACTGATGGCTGGCTGCTTGAGACCATCAGGCAGAGGGAACTCTTTTGGTGTTTGGGAGCTTCTCTCAGAGGGGGCAGAGGTACCGGGAGATTGGGGCAGGGGGAAGGCGCTGGGGGCGGTTCATGGCTGGCTCGCTCTCTCGGCGCCGCAGGGGAGACAGGCTGCGGGCACTGTGGGGAGGATTCACCAGCACTGCGAGGCTCTGCGACGCTCCTGCTGCCTTCTCCTGCTGAGGCCGGTCGGACCGGTGGCTTGGGAAAAAAGGAGTTTCGCTGTCACCACCGTGACCCAGCAGGAAACCTTTCCTCTGGTGCTGGGCCCTGCATTCCCATGCGCTGCTGTCTTGGTTTGGAAAGACGGGTGCCTGCTAAGGAAAGCTGGAGCCTCCCCTGAAATGGAAAACGTAACACACCCCTCCCCACCCCACTCCGAACTGCTATAAATTTTAAATTAAGGGGCTCTCAAGCAAAAAAGTAACAGTTCTTTTAATAGGAAAGAAAATAATAAGATAAAATAAGCAATGCAGTAAACAAAAACAACACTGACAGAGTCAGAACACAACCCGACACCCCGTTGGTCAGGGTGTTGGTAGCAGTCCAATTGGAATCGCTTAACTGGTCCAACCGGTTAAGTTAGCAACCTTAAAAAAAATAGATAACTTTTTATTCATAACAGAAGGGTGTAGTCTTCCTCTGAAGATCCAGTGGAAGAGGAAGCTGTTCCTCTGGGAAATCCCGAGGAGTGGAGAAGCTGTGCTGGTGTTCCAGAATCTCAAGATTATATCTGGGTAGAATGCTTGGCTCTTCCCTCTGGGCAGAGCATCTCCCAATGGGATGCTGTAGTTCTTATCAGTCATGCAGTGACATTCAATAGCCTGTTATCAGCAGATGTCTCCCTGGAGGGAGAAGCGGTTGTGGAAGAGATAAGGAAAACTGCCCACTGAACAGAAGATAACTGCCATACAGATGGCAAATAGAATACAATTTGCTTGACAATCCTGGACACCCCGCAGGTTCCAGCTATTGCCGTGCAGTTTTGGGACATTCTCGTTCACTGCCCTGGAATTTCTGCTCATTCCTGCTGTTCCAGCCTGCTGCTCCCGAGGGTCCTGTTGGGGCACCAGGATTGGCTGCCCAGGGTTTGTGAAGCAAAGCCTCTCCTCCATCCCTCCCGTCTCCGCCCAACCGCCATTGCCGCGCGCTCCCTGAGGAGCGCCCCCTGCAGCCGCGGGGGGATCACTGCAGCTGCCCCGCCCACCGGGAGCAGCAGCGCCCCTGCCGGCGGTGCGCGGAACTGCAGCGCAGGGGAAAGCGCCGCGGCCCAAAGGCCGGGACGGGGCTCGGGCTCTGTTATTGTTCATGCTGCAGGTGGGAGCGTGTGTTTGCTTTGTTATACACGCTGGTAAAGAACTGTCACTGCTATTCCCATAGCTGCGCCTTAATTTCAAAATCATAATAATTCAGAGGGTGGGTTTTTACATTCTCCATTCCCAGGGAGGCTTTTCTGCCTTCCCTAGTAGACACCTGTCTTGTAAACCAAGACAGTATTGCATTAGGAAAACAATACGTGAACTATATAGATTTCCATTAATGCAGAATCAAACCCTTCAAGCCTTATTTCAATCTCCCTGATTATATCAATCAAACTTCATTAAATTTTGAACTCAGCAATCCATTTGCTTACATGGAATTCTTAAATAATCACCTAGTTCATTATAAGTAGCCTAGGCATATCTGGAAACATCAACTGTCATTATTAAAACCCTATTGTTTTTGGACAGAATTTGACTTGATTTTTTAGATAGATTTTGGCTGTCAAAAGCCACCTGTAAATTGATCAGATCCAGGTTTTTTCCCAATGAAAAATGTTCTTTCTAAGTGTATCATCCATTTGGAAGAGTGCTCAGAAAGATGTATTTTGACTTGGACTTGCAAAAAAATCACTTTTCACACGGGCAAAGCTTGGTTAATATTTGTTTAAGTTAAATTTCCTGTAATGATTTTAGTCTATCCCACTTAAGTTGGCACTGTGCAGGTAGTTGCAAATAATTTTCTTTTTGTTTTCATGAGAGCTCGAGAAAATTAATCCTAATTACTTTAAATGGACTGTGCGGACTGTTTAATGTGCTGGTGCTTGAACAAAACACCTACACACCAGATTGCACAGAAAGAAAGTTGCCACTCTTTCTAGGCCCAGAGCTGGAGCATTTGGAGAGAAGAGAGAGAACAGTGCAGGGGTGCAAAGCACCAAACCTCTAATTTAGAAGGTGTAGGAAAGGGATCAAGTCTGTGGGAGTACCTGATGTGCAGCAGTAACTCTCTTAGTTTGGGCAAAAATTCTTCATGGTAAAGGAAGAGTCATCAGGTAGCAATTCATGACATATGGGGAAAAAGAGAAGAACCTGATTGCGACCAAATCTATATAAAAATTAATGCATTTGTGATAGTGAGTTTGTTTACTAAATATTTGAATTGTGTTGTGATGCACACTCTTCAGCTCTCTTCAAGCAGTCTGCAAAACCATTGTAATTCACCTTCTAAATTATAATTGTTACATGATTTTTGCAGAACCTTTCCAGGTCCTCAGAAACAATAGTCCTAAGGCACCCTGCTTTTCAAAGGGAACACCACCTATATATCCTGATATAAATAAATCCACATTCTTCACATTATCAGATCACCATGTGCATTTTTAAATCAGGTTAATGATGGTATATTCTACCCTGGGAGTGCTCATAAATTTGTCCTGCTGTTTGCCTGATGTTGCTCCCAAGAGCTCTCCTGGGAATTACAAATCTCATATCCACAATCTGCTTTCACCATTTAAAAAAGCTGATTTACTGTAGGATTTCCAGTGCCAATGATGAGAGAGATTGGCTGTGCTGCTTCCCTTTCTCCTTCAGGTGGTCCTAATGAGGTTTTCCTTTTTAGAAAGGATGATGCTAATCAAGGAAACACAGGAATTTATGCATAGGAAGACCTTGTATTGTGTGAGTTGCCTTAGAGGTGTTCCCTGGCACCCCTGGATCCCTGGCAGTGCCCAAGGCCAGGTTGGACACTGGGGCTGGGAGCACCTGGGACAGTGCAAGGTGTCCCTGCCATGGCAGGGGTGGCACTGGATGGGATTTAAATCCCTTCCCACCAAAAGCATTCTGTGATTATTAATGTGTTGAAAAATTCATATTGCTTTTCTTCAACTCTAGTAATTAATGACCTTTTTATAAATCTACAGTTTGGCCTTAACAGCACCAGGAGCCACGACTGCTTCCCCCTGCCACGTTCCCAGTCGGGCTGGGCTGACAGCCACAGCAGCGCCCTTATCCCAGATGGAATTGAGCACACCCAGGGGGATTTTCAGTCCCCACATCTCTGTGCTGATGGCTTCTTTCGTGCCTGACAAACAACACCACAAACCAACCCTTCTTGCTTTTAATTCAACTGGCCTGGGTGCAGCCAATGATTGCAGAAAGAAAGCAAGGCCACAGAAGTTTGCTTAGATTAATGTTCATAAAGGGATATAAAAATAGAAAAGCAGGTGGTATTTTTCTTTGGCTTTGAGAATATCCAGAATGTGAAAATATGAAACAGAATAGAGCTTCCTTTGAAATTTATATTAAAAAAACAAGGACACTGTAGCAAAGAATATTGAGCTGAAAAAAAGAATTGGACATACTCTGACAAGGCCAAGTCAGTAATTTCCTCCTGTGAACTCGTGAACCTCCTGAAGCTGGGCTCCTCACCTCTTAGAACATTCTGACACTTTTAAAGGCAAAGAACCGGTACAAGATAACATGAAAAAGAATAAAATCTGTTCATTCTTTACAGATGGTAGTGGTGAGATAACTCAATCTGAGTTATTTAAAAGCATTTTGGAACTTGGGAAACCAGGGACACTGCAGAAATAGCCTCTTTTTTCATATGAATGTATCACATCTCAGTAAGTCTTCTTAATTTATTATTTGATTAATATTGATGAGACCTCTTGTACCAAAATCAGTTCAATGGGAAGAAGAAAAGCTACTGCTTTGCAACTTTTTCATGTGATTTAATGTATGCTAAGGAGTTGTAACTGAGAACCCCATGCATGTTTGCACAGAGAGAGAAACAGAAATCAGGAGATATCCAGCAATAAAAGCCACTGCTGTGAAATGTAACAAGCTACAGAGGTATTAATTAAATGTTTTTAGCTTGTTATATTAAAACCAGTAAATTGAACCATAGATTTTAGAGTTGTCCCCACATTATCTGGTACTTTATCTCCATGGACAGGGAGCTGAAATCAAAATATGTTTCAGTAACAATTTCCTTTTACTGAGGAATTTCCAGCTGAATCCATCTATCCTGATACTGACATAAATCCAGTCTTCCCTCTACAACTGAATATGCACCAGCAAGACTTTTTCTAACTCCTTTCCAGAGAAAATTCCGCCTTTTTGTGTGGGTTAAGAAACGTGTTTAGCTCTGACCTTCTTTTGGTAAAATCTTTAAAAACCAGAGATGAGACTACATCATCTGAAATCTCTTGACTGTGCAATGGTCTGTAGGAGATATGAGAATTAAAACCTCTTCACTTGCACAGAAAATATGTTTGGATGAAATTGCAAAACCAAAAATCAGATACTGGGAAAAAAAAATGGATATTGCAAACCCCAAATCAGCTTGATGGAGATGTGGAAGTGAACACTGACCACTATGGTCGAGCCGACGGGGGCTCCCGGGACGGGTGAAGAGACGCGAATCTTGACTCCATGTTTCAGAAGGCTGATTTATTATATTATGATATATATTATATTAAAATAATATACTAAAACTATACTAAAAGAATAGAGAGAAAAGGATCCATCAGAAGGCTGGAAAGAACAGGAATGGAATGATAACAAAGGCTCATGACTCCCAGAGAGTCCGAGCCAGTCGACTGCGATTGGCCATTAATTAGAAACAACCAACATGCACCAATCACAGATGCACCTGTTGCATTCCACAGCAGCAGATAGTTGATTGTTTACATTTCTTTCCTGAGGCTCCTCAGCTTTTCAGCAGAAAAATCCTAGCAAAGGATTTTTCATAAAATATCCTGGCTACAGACCGCTACATAGAATTGAAGTTGAACATTGTAATTACAATTTTATAGACAGAAATATTAGGTAACCTTAAATGTTCTAGGACAAATTACACTTTTTGGAAGGTTTCTACAAAGACAGCAGTTTAAAATGCTCTATTGAAATATTACTGAGGTTTCTGTGAAAATAATTCCTGTGAAAAGTGCCAATGTTCTGGTAGTTTAGAAGCAGAGTTTTTTTACAGTAGTTCATAAAATTATTCAGTGATATCAAATAACTTGTGCATTGTTCAGACATCATGGAAGTCTTAATTTGTCCCTATTTTTTGCACAATATTACTACATTCAAAGCCTTGCCATGTGAACTACTAGTTTTATACCTCTAATCTTTTTTAGCTTATATCCTTGAGGAACCGGATCTCCATCATGAAAAGGGAATTTTCATAGGTGCACCTGAACCACCACTCCCATTAGTCAAGGATCCCATGGATCAGCAATTTAATGCTGGACAATTTAAATGCAACACATATTCAAATAGATTGAAACAAGACAGAACAGGCTGGTGTACTGAAATTTCCCTTGTGATCCAAAAAAAAAAAAAAAAAAAAAATCAAAAAAACCACCACCAACAAAAAAAGGAAGCACTTCTGATATTTCCTTCAGAATTTGTCTTCAATACAGTTTAGGATTTTTGTATTTTATCCAGATCATTGAAAAAATCATATTATGATTCTGACTTTTACTTAGTTGTGTTTATTATATGGTTTTCCACTTTTCAGATCCATTGTAGCTGTTAAGTACGGCACATCGTAATGAGTTACAAAGGGACCCAACAACAACAGCAGGTGAAAACCTGAGTGAAAAAATAAGTGAAGGCAACTCGCTTCCTATATGAAACTTTGAGGGTTTTTTTCCAAAATTTTTAGTGCTCAGGCAATGCCTTGTATGCCACTAAACTGGACCAAAGGGCACTGATTCTCATATCAACCACTAAAAAATTGCTGTCAGACTCAGCCATTAAAACCAGTTGCTCACCCATAATTCAATTGCTATTGAAAAGAGATTTTGCAAACACACCTCTCCATCACACATCTCCGTGGTATTTTATGCTGGCAGTAAAAATCACAGACTTGGGAAAAGATGCCAGGAACTGGGGTCTTGTTTCCACTGCCTTCTCCAAGTTTGCCTTTCCATTTTCTTATGTAGCCTAGAAATTATGAACCTTGGCTGTTATAAATGTGAAAATTATAAAAGTCACAGGAGTTGTAAAGTAATTTTTTTGTAAGAGTTCACTATTCCCCCTCCTAATATATTAATACCATTTAAAAAAAAGAGGAAGGAGAGAGATAAATCAATTTCTATAATTAGAAATGTTATTGTTATTTTTAAGCATGGAATAGCAAAGCACAGCACCAACATAAATTGAAGACTGAAGACAGCAAGAGATATTAACATCAGGCTCTAAAATATGCTTTTAAGCGTTCTCAGATCTTTAATAAAATCATTCATCTCAGCTCCAAAATGTTAACATATTCCACATAAAGTTCATTGGTGGCATAATTTGCTAATTCTCCTTCTCCTCTTTCTCACTTGGTTATTTGTCACTTCAGTTTTACTGACAGGAAAAGCAGCACCACCTGAAATCCAGCACAACTGGAATTACTGAAAAAACAGGTCACATGCTGCTCATGTTTTCTTTTAGCCTTTTCATAACCATCTGCTATTGGTACTATTTTGTGGTCTATTTTCCTCTGGTAATTAGAAATAGTGGCAGCCAGGTTGCTGCTAATTAGAAATGGTGACAATAGGATGGCTTCTTCTTTGTAACATTGGGAAGTCTTCCTGACTTTTGTGATAAATTTCCATTCCCTGTGAGGTGGGCAGGCCCTGGCACAGGGTGCCCAGAGCAGCTGTGGCTGCCCCTGGATCCCTGGCAGTGCCCAAGGCCAGGCTGGACACTGGGGCTGGGAGCAGCCTGGGACAGTGCAAGGTGTCCCTGCCATGGCAGGGTGGCACTGGGTGGGCTTTAAGGTCTCTCCCAACCCAAACCAGGCTGTGTTTCTGTGATTCCATTCATGGTGAGTTTTCTCTGTACAGTCAGTTGAATTCGTATTCTCATTACGTCATTTTCTCTCTCCCCACCCCTGTCCCCATTTTTTTTTTTTTTAATGATTTTTAAAATTTTTTGTTTCTCTTGAAAGCTCTTCAGGATTTTTTTTTTGAAACCGAGTGTGGCGAAATATAAATCATAAACACCCCAAAGCCCTGGTTGACTCGGGTCACCAGCTCAAACAGCTTGGTCCAAAGTCTGCAAAGTTGCACATTACTACAGAAACTATAATTATATGATTTAATCAATAGGTTGTTCTGGATTTCACCAGAGTAACCATAAATAACACTTCCCCCCAAATTTTCTACTATCCTGACACCAGAAGGCTTATTTAGATCTTGAAAGTATTTACAATTTCAGACATTTAATGACATCAGACCTACTTACTATATTTTAATTGCTGAATGTGGCCAAAATAAATGATAGTTTCAGAAAGAAAAAACATTATTTTCTTGCAGGATTTAATCTGCTGAATCAGAAAATCATTGGGGAGTTTCAGCAGGAGATCAGGGGCTGAAGGGAGCACATGGGGATGGCCTCAGGATGGTGGGAAACAGACCCCAACCCTCCCAGATCCAGAGTCAGGAGCGAGTTACAGACACAATTTCTGCTATCATTGTCTCCACTAATTTTTTCCCCAAATAAAGCTTGTTTGGTATTGAACTTCTCTTTTACCCTCCACAGGGTTCAACAGTATATGGAAAAAAATTAAATCATTCCACTTAAGCGTTGACAAGTTCACCTCTTCCCCCACAATTTGTGTCATGGATTTTTTCTGATCTGCAATTCAGTGGCAAAGCCCAGACTGATTTGAGCAGCTTAAGGTCCAGACTAGTCCTGTACCAGCTGGCTCCTTCTTCTGTAAGGTGGTGCCATAATTGACAATTATCCAGTTAAGAACTGGATTTCCACATCAATTTTGTTTTCTTACTAAGCACCAGATCCTATATGTATTTTTAATTCCATATAGATATTGAGTCTAAAATTACAGTAATTTAATTTCCATTGATTTCTACTCGTCTTTATCTAATGAACAGCTCAAATTAGCCCTGGTTATTTTGCTAGGAACTATTCAGATGGACAAATGGCAATTCATCGGACCCTCTCCCTTGACTGCCAGTTGTCAAGTGCAGGTTCCAGAGTTTTTTCCCTGCCGTGTGTAGTAGGAAGTGCACATAAACCATCAACTTGGAGTAGGCTGAGAAATTTTGCCATCTGGCAAATAACTCACCCACAACCAATCCCTGCTGGATTTCACTACATAAAGATACAGAATTCCAAAACAAATAACTCATCCCTTAGAAATAACTATTCCTAGGAAAAGTGCTTCAAATTATTTCTCCTGTAAGTAAATCATGAACATTTTGCCCAGAAATCAATATCTGATTATGTATGTACATACACGTTCATCTTCCATACCTCTGGAAACAGAGATGCTATTTTGGGGGAAGAAAAAGATGTCGGCAGGTTTCCTAGAACTAACCAACGACATTGAGAAAGCCCCAGATGTCACAATGACTCCTGTGACATCTGGCACAGCCAAATGGCAGAGCCAAAGTGCCTCTGGCAGAGCCAAAGTGCCTCTCCGAGCACAGTGGGACTCTGTGGGCTGAAGGAATTTGGGGCAAAAGGGAGAGAACTACTTGAGTAGTTCTCAAGCACAGCAATGTAACAGCTCCTGCTTGCAGGGGAACAGCAGGGACCTGGTTTAGAGCCCTGAAAAGAGGGCATTAATCAGAGGAAAGACCTGTTCAAGCCAACATGAGGCAGTGTCTTTATACATTTTTTGCATTTATTATGTTAAACACACAATAGTTGTGTTACCTGAAGACATTTGTGTTTGGTTTGAACAGACACAGCCAATTCCATGATGAAATCCAAGACCTCCAAAGTGTCAGTGACTTTGCTATTTCCAACCTACACTGATTTATTTTGATAGAAATCTGTTTACTCTGCCTCGATAATATTCTGTATGGCCACGTTCAGGCTGAAGCCCCTAATTTAAAGTGACATTACATTAAGGTCTAATTCAAATTGGTGCCATTAAAGAGCAGAGCTGGACAGTCTAAAAAAAAGCTTATTTGACAGAGGTTTACTGATGGGTGACCCTACCTTAGCTCATTTAGGAGAAAAAATTGATCGAGTTTAAAAACTAAATTGGCTTTCATGGCTCTGTATGATACAAACAAAAGAAATTGTGTGGTTATTTCACAGTGTACTGTGGGTACCAGTTGAACCATCCAAACAGGAAAATTTGGAATTTTTTTTTTTTATTCACCTTGTTGGATTTGTGCCATCTCAACCTTTTGTAGTCTCTATCTCTCCCCTTTGGCTGATCCTTGTTGTTGCATTTTTTGCCTAAGAAAAAAAATGTTGTCCAAATAATACATATATCATTTTTCTTCATAATTTTCAATTTATTACCTCTTCCTTAAAAGTGTTTTAAGCTAAGGTAGCATTTTAATTAACAATTATTATCCATCTCAAGGACTTGTATATAATTTAAAAATATATTAATGAAAAATTAATATATTATTTTTAACAGAAATTTCCAATTAAACATGAAAAAAAATTAATGAGTTTAAAATTATTAATGAAAGCTGCAGTAACCTAAAAGCTGAAAATTTCCTAAAACTAGAGAAGATCCCTAAATTCTATACTGGTCAGTGTAACCACAAGCTCCTGTAATTTTAAATTTCTGTCCTTGTGGTTGCCTTTGATTGCTCTTGTAGGTTAACCCGAATGGGTAAATTGATATTATGAGGTTTAGAAAAATCAGATCCAAGTGAGGAAGCTGGAATTCTTTGCCAGTGCTTCTTTTTCAGATTTGGTAACAGTGTTTGAGTCCGTGTAGAGCACAGATTCTGTGAACAATAATAACTTACACATAAATTAGCCATTCTGCCCCTGGTCACACACTCTTCCAAAATTGTGACAGATCCATGATCCTGCTACATTTCCTGACTCCAGACTGCCGAGGACATTTGTGCTTTAGCTAATAAAAACCTCTTCTTTTGGTATTTCCCCATCTGATGCAATCAGAGAAAAATTACTGAAATACAACACAGAAGAAGTAAATCAGATACAAGAGCCAGGTGAGAGTGTGGAGAGATCTGATGAAACAGCAGCATGGCACGTGGCTGACAAAAGCCTTTGTCACCCGGGTTGTGAAGGTGCCTGATCCAAACCCTGATAAACCATCGCCTGTCAGGTCTTGGGGAACGAAAATTCGATGAGCTGTGAGCCCCTCTCTGCTTTCTGTGCGTATCCTGACCTCTGGTGAGAGGAACGAGCAAAATCCCCCTTGTGACACAAAGAATCTGGGAACAAAATAATGGCAGTCTCTGGAACATTCAGCTGCCCTCCAGTGCAGCCAGCAGCGTGGGCTTGTTTTAAAACCTTGGAGGAGTGTGTTACACATGCTACATGAGCGGAATCATTGCATCCTTTGAAGAAGAGTATATGAGAAATTAAAAATTAGACCAGGAGTACAAATAAATAAATAGAGGTGTGTAGTAGAGAGGTTATGCAATTACTATCAGAGTGTCTGGTTTTACAGACTAGATGCACCTACCTTTGAGGGTTTTTTTTGTCAGATTCATTCTTTGATGAATAATGAACCAAGTACAATTACAATCTTCCTTGTAGAGTTCAAAATGTTGCTGGTATCTACCTTTTAACTTCTTCACAGTCACAGAGTAAGATTTTAACTGCCAATATCAGACATCTTTTTATTGTATTCACCTGCATCTATCACACATTTTATGAGCTACTTGTTTTCTGTGCCAAGCTACCACAATTTGATGAACTATATTCTAAAACATGATAAAAGTGTGAATGTAGTCCTTGAACATCTTACATGCTCAGAATATGTAGCATCAAATGCATATTCAAATATTTAAAATACTAATTTGTTCAATAAATTTCCATTAAAAAGAATAATTTAAAAAATAAAATTCCATGGTGAAGGAAGAGTAAACCTGAACCTGTATTCCAGTTGTCTTTGTCATCTCCCAGGCACCACTTCAGTTTTGTAAATTGTCAAGTAGTTCAGTTTGGGTTATAATCTCCAGGCTCAGTATTTTTCTCCAAAACATCACTAGTTAAAATAATTACGGTCCTCTGCTCAGTTGTCATCCATGCAGTTTTGTTTATATTAGAAAGAATAATACATAAATTCTCAGATTTCTTCTGTTCTCAAAAATTTGTCTCAATCTTTCTCAACAAAAGAACATTTCCATTCCATTTTGAGAATGAATATTCTTAAGAAAAATAGCAGGTTCCTGATTCTTCTTTTATGCACAATATCCGAAGTTCTTCAGAAGAAAAACACAAGTTTAGCAAAAACAACAAAAAAAAGTTATTTAAGCCACTGCCCTAATAGAGAACTGAGACATTCCTGCTCCTCCTTCTGCTCTGATTTAGGGGTCTTACTAAGCAGTTTCTTTAATATATTCTCACTCCTCTTTCCCAGCCTCAGTTCCACAGGATTTTCTTCCCAATTCTTAAATACTTTACTCCAGAGGTGCTGCCACTGTTGCTGATGGGCCCAGCCTTGGCCAGGGGTGGCTCTGTCCTGGAGCTGACTGGAATTGGCTCTGTCAGACATGGGAAAAGCTTCTTGATGTTTGTCTCAAAAGCCACACCTGTATCCCCCTCCTCTGCATTTAGCCCCCCCCCCGTCCCCCCCCAAAAACCCGCTTGCCACACCAACCTAATACAGCACTTGTGCTTCATTTGATAGTTTAATTTTTCACATTCCTGAGAAGAAAATGCTTCATAGCCACCACAACTCTGAACTTCCTCCATTTATTTCCTAGATCAACAGCAAAATCTGTTGCAGAAAGCTTCCAGAACATTGCTGCTGGGTCTTTGAACATGTCTGAGGAGGAGTGGCAGTGCCATGAGTGCTGGCTACTGGAGAGATCTTTCTGGGGGGCAGGTTGCTTCCTCCTCCAAGTTGAACACCTTCCAAAATACATCATCCTGCCAGTACAGAATGTAAATTGATTTCTGACACTTCTGAAATACTCAGTCATGGATGTCTTTAGGTGGTTCTGTTGTTCTTCTGGAAGACACCTGTCTGGAAGACACTTATCATTGCTCTGTGAACTGATAATGAGACATCTGAAGTGGACACTACTTTTTCTGTTGTATCTTATTCAGTTGGAAAATATTTTAAATAGCCCATTATTTTTAAATGGACATTTCTTTCACCAAAGTGGAAGTGTTCTTACAGAGATCACTGGACAATATGAATGCTCTTCCTCAGTAAAGTACAAAACCTACAAAGCTACCTGTAGCTTGTGAGCAAGAGGAATTTCATCTCCCAGCTTGGTGACCTATTGAACATCAAAGTTAGTGTTTATCCATATGTGGCATAATGCTGAAGTCTTTGGGAAAAACTGATGGTGTGATTAAATCATTTAATAGTACATCTGATGTGGAGAAGGGTTTTGTGAAAGTATCATTAAAGTATTACCCTTAGAGATGTCTGTAGTGCCCAGAAATGGAAGCTCAGGAACTTTCTGAACACAGCTTTTTTCCTCAAAGGGACTTCTTGGGGATACGTGAAGAAGCCATCTAAAGAATTAAATCTAATTACTGTATTTCAAACAACAAACTTTAAAAACTTTTAAAAAAAAAAAAAGTTATCTCTATTGAGCTATTTTTGGCTGTAGCTAGATATATCTGCAAAAAGGACAGGTCCATTCTAAGTGTCCAATGAGTAGACAAATTGCTTAAATCCAGCCTTGTTAATAATGTAAGCAACCATGTCCCAGACAGACTGGTGAGTAGCAGTAAAGTAAGGAAAGGCTCTCAGGCAAAGAATTCCTCAGGTATTTATTGGTCTGTGGGGATTCTCACACACCTCTCTTTTGTGCAGGGGTTCCTTTTTGAGCAGGATAAGGCTGTAGATGCCAAATTCCAGTCTCACTTCAGCAGATGCAGCTCTCTCTAGCTTTACTTCTTCCCCAGTTGGTCTGGTGATGACAAAATACCACGATCAACATTTCCTGAATCCCAAAGGACTGGCAACAGATGAATTTGCAGCAAATATAAATTCATAATTAACGCTCTCCAAATTCCCCAATTAATGCAGACCAGCGAACCATTACAGTGTTAAGTATCTTAACTTTCCATACTCAGTTTGTCCTTTGATAATCTGAGAGGAGTTTATTTCAAACAAGGGATGTGATTAACTACTGCTGCAAAGAATATTGGGATTATCAGCAACAGCAGTCCTGAGGAAAGCTGTTCAATCAGATTTAGTTTACCACTTTATTTCCTGATCATGTATTCCAACAGCAAAAACTGGACCATGTTGTAACATATGCAGTTGATTCTCGGTGATGTGTTTTCCTTTGGCACCATTGTCTTCTTGTTTAGCTGCTAGCATGCAGCAGAGGAATAAACAGCACAGAGAAAAAAATATTATATCCCTAATAAAATAGAGAATCCTAAGATAGGCTTTGCCTTCAGCCAAAGTCTGGGCACCCTTAGTGTGTTCAGAAATAAATTAGCAAGGGAAAAATATATTTATATCTGTGCAAACACTTGATTAAACTTCACATCCATTATTGCATTATCCACTCTAGAAATACCTTAACAATATACTTAATATATGAGTATATTGGGACTAACTGGGTCTTCTGGCTGTAAATTAGTGTTAAAAGACAACATGTTGGAAACTTGCAGAGCAGAACAGTACAAAATATACTATTTTTGATGTGCTGCATACCTGTGCTATGACAAGATATTCATCTGCTGAGACAAGAGAGCTGACTTTCAGAAGACAGCAATAAGCATCACTGCCAGTCAAGCCTGACCTTTGAAAGAAGGTACCTGGCCTTTAATCTTCAAGACTATCTTTTGAAAGGCAATTAAAGGAAAAAATAAGGAGAGAGTGACACTAACATGACAGCTGTTGAGGAGGACATAAACAAACATTTGCCTTTGACAGCAGAAATCTAGAATTTAACATTTGAAAACTTATTAACAATGAGAAGTAAAAGATGTGTCTGTGTGCTCTGCATCTCTGGGATATCAGAAACAGCTTTTAAAAGACCTTAATTTGAAAGAGATGCATTTAACTATCAGATGGCACAACAGTAGCATTCCTAATTCACTGGATTTGGGCCATGAAATGACATGAGTGTTTAAAAAAAATTGACTCATTTTGAATTAAATAATAGAGAAGAGTTAAGTTAAAACTCAGGTAATGGAGATAACAGTGTTTGAGAGCAAAGCCCTCCAGGAAAGAGCACTGGCAGAGTCTTTTCTAAAGTAGCACTCCAGAACTTTCACTACCTCCCTACAGACTACACAACAACTTAAAGCACAAATGGCTGATTGTGCTCAAATTGGCAGATTTGTTCAAGAGAATACTATTTCATCTGCCTGTTAGAAAGAAGGCAAACACTTCTGTGTTTGCAGTCTACAGGCAAATCTCTACAGGCAAATTTCACCAGTTGGCAGAAAGAAGCTGGGGAACATAAGACTCATCCCATGCAGATAATCCCACAATCCCACAATAGTTTGGGCTGGGAGGAATTTTAAAGGTTATTTCATTTCATCCCCTGCCCTGGGCAGGGAACACCTTCCCCTGGGAAGCAGTCCCAGGCTGCTCCAGCCCCAGTGTCCAGCCTGGCCTTGGGCACTGCCAGGGATCCAGGGGCAGCCACAGCTGCTCTGGGCACCCTGTGCCAGGGCCTGCCCACCCTGCCAGGGAGCAATTCCTAATTCCCAATATCCCATCTAACCCTGCCCCCTGGCAGTGGGAAAATGCTACACTAGCTCTCATCCTAAAGTCCTATTTAAGAAGATTGCCTCATTTCACTAAAGGCATCAGAACAGAAGCAAAGATGAAAGGTAATAATCTCTTTTCCCTCTTGCTCCCCTCTCTCCACCTGGAAAGAAACCAAACATTCCTTTATGGATTTAACCCTTCTGTAGCTGTATTTCTAAGATAATGGTAACAAAGACCAAAGCTTTAAGTTGGCAGGACTCAATCAACTTCTGTGAGATATACTGAGCTGAACTTCTGCCAGATCAGTTATTGCTGTCATACCCTGCTCTGCAGTTTTGTACTTCTAGTCATTATTCAACAACACCAGGAGATCCTTGAATTTTCTCTCTGGATGGTCTGGGTGGAACCATAAGAAGAAAGCAACAGGAAGTGTTTCAAGTGTTCTTGAAAGCAACAGGAATATACACTACAACACATAAAGGTTTCTGTCAGCAAACCAAAGGAGCTTCGCGAATGGACTCACCCATTTCCAGCAGCAGGTCTGCAGCTGCGCAGGGATGCTCAGTAAAACCTCATCCCTTATTCCTGGAGGAAATAAAAAAGGCTTTGAAGACATCAGCACAGCACATGTCTAGATCTTCTGACCTCAATTTGGCCAAGATCTAAGAGGGAACAAGTGGTGCTGGACAGAAGGCAGCTGGGTTTGGAGACTGACAGATGTTTAATGGTGTGAGTGAAGCAGTTTGGCAGAGGAGCACAACTCACCCCACAGTGCAGTGCTCCATCACTGACATTTTCAGAAGTGCTATCTACTTTCAGCAACTCCAAGAAATCTCCTGGAAAATAACAAAACAAGCCTTACATTTGTTTAGTTTCTCAGCCATCTTCCCCAAACTGTACACATAAGAATACTGAGGTAGAAAGTGCTTTTATATTGATTGTTTTTTCCTCTTTATATTTAACAGCTGGAGTGTTAAAACAGAATTCTGAGTAAATAAAAGCAAAAACAAAATTACACAGGGCAGCTGTTTCAGCTATTTCCACAGAGCAATGCTCTTTAGAAGAGCTAATGAATCTAATGGAATCTAACAGACACTGCCAAAGCAGCAATAAGTGATTGAAAATGCAGGGGAAAGTCTCATACAAACAGCACCACCAAGCACTAAAGGAAGTAACACAGAACTCTTGGGGCTTCTCACTTCTAACAAAAAATCAAATAGATCTCTGTTCATTTATTACAGTGGTGCCCACAAGCTCTCTCCAGTACAGGACCTGTCAGAATTTCTATTATCCTTCTCATTACTGAAGTGTTTGTAACTTGCCTAATTACAATGTGCTCAAGGCTGCAGCTTGCTTTGACTTACTGCCTGGTTAATCCCCATTTCCCATTTCATTTAAATTTTGAAATTATATTTTTGTTTATTCTATGCAAAAGAATAAAGATGAGAAATGTGTTCAACTACTGAAATTCTTCGATTTTTCTGTAAACGCTGCCAGTAAAAGCTGACATGTGGGAAGTGTTTCACTGTAAATCATTCAAATGGGCCAAATTTGGTTTCTTTGCTGAGGGAAAAGGTGCTGCCCCTCCTCAGCCAGCAATTTGGGCAGTAACCTGGGCTGTGCTCTTATGGGGGCTGAATGTTTGTTTCATAGCGCTCCTGGATTACTTTCATTCCTTCCAGGGATCATGGGTGCAGGGAGGTCTCTGTCAGGATGGATTTGAGAGGGATCAAACTTCCCAATGCCTTAGGAAAGCCCCTTTCCTAAGGGGGCAGAGCCAGCACAGCCGCACCCTGGGCAGTAGTGGTTTCACAACAAAATAAACCCCATCAGGCTCTCGATGAGACTCTCAAGGTTCTAAAAGTGCTTCAAAGTTCTTCCCAACAGCTTTCCACGTTCTGCCTTCCCTGGATGTGGAGCTCTGACTCCTCAGTGCTTTCGAAGGGCTGCCGAAGCGCTTTGAGTCGGTCTCCTGAGTGGAATTCCTGCAGAGGGATGAGCTGTGCCCTCATCTTCCCCAAAGGAGGCCACAGCCTCCTGGCATGGAGCCACTTGTGCCGGTCAGGGACAGGAGTGGAAAAACGAAGCACTATCAAATAAAAAGTCAGAGACAAAGTTTCTGTGTGAACTCCTCCCCATGGAGGACTGCGGGGCTTCCTTGGGAGCGGCTGGAGTTCCTGTTCTCGTTCCTGAGGAGGCACAGCAGGATCCTCGCAGGACCCTCGCCTTTGTTCCGTGCCCTCCCAGGCCCTGCTCTGCCGCCAGTTCACCGCACTGCGTGTCTCAGGAGAGCAAATTCTCTGACAAAAGAGAGAGACTTGATGCTATCACTCATCATCCCATCAGATAAATCACTCATTTCCCCATAGTTTAAGGTTTTCCCTTAACTGTAGGTATTCCTTAACTGAATGTGTTCTTACATTCATATCCAATGTAAGAAAAAACAATATTTTCTTCTGTTACTGAAGCATTATTGTGACAGTCTTTAAAGTAACTTTTTTCCATATTTCCATATATTTAATGATGACAAGTATATTATCAGTGACCAAACATAATTTCAGTTAGAGCAAATGATTTCAAATCTAAAAAATTAAATTTAAAGGCAGTTTTTCCTTTTTAGCTGAATGTTTTAGTCAGATTTAACTCCTAGTATTTACATTTCTTGGGCAGAATTTATAGTATTTAATTTTGTCTGCTCAAGCACAAACTAACTAGATGTAAGCACAAAATATGCTTTCATGCCTTGCATTTTTATTACCTTTTTCATCAAAAAGACTCACTGCTGTATTTCTTACAAGTTAGTTTCATTCATTTTTCAAAGGAAAGCTGCTAACAAATTAGTTTCATTCATTTTTTCCAAATGAAGCTGCTGCTTTGCTCAAAACCGAGCAGTTCTGTGAGCTGACACCCACAGAGCCAAGAAACCTCCACAATGGTTGAGATTACAGAGTATATAAAAAAGGGCAGAAGTGCTGCCCCATGGACTTTTGAATCATATTGGCAATTTTGACTATAATTAATAAATAATAATCTCAGCATATGCTCCAAGTTGTGGCCCTGAGCAAACACACATAAAAGATAAGCTTAGTTACCATGTAAATAAAGGGAAACTGTGTACATGTCTTTAAGGGATTTTGTAAGGAAGGTTTGGAAGTTTGATTAATATCTAAACAGCTATACCCAGCAACAAGCTAATCAGATGTCAATTACTTACTGAAATAGTTGCATTTATAATGTTAATTGAAACTAAACTTGCTATAATAACTTATTAATCCTAGTTTTCAAACTCTTTAATTATCTTACTTGTGGAAAGACCACACTTGTGATTCAAGTGGTTCCATTAAATTAACATATTGAATAGGAATGCTGAGAGAACTTGTTCAAGAACTGTGTGGTTCATAAAACCCATATACCTTTATCATAGAGCCAGTCTGATACACTGTCTTAATTTCATTTCTCCTTAGAGGTGGGAAGTGACCAAATACTCTGTGTTTAGAATATTAATCTATACTGAATTCACACAGCATTGTGTTCAAATTTCAGTATTGCAGATAAACAAAGCCTGACTGTTTCTGATGTTATGAAATCATCTCTTTTGACATCATGCTCTTTTTAATCACTGAACCTTGATCTGGTCTTGATAAAATTATAAATTCTGATTTGTTAAAGAACCAGTCATGGGAGGACACTTGAATAGAAGAATGTTTTAGTACATGCTAAGCAAAGTCCAGATTTAATAGTTAAAAGAGATTGTTTTGACTTCTCTATTACAGATTAAAATCTCAGAAGTCACTATTAATATGTAACTGTCATGCACAACAGATACTCATGATTTAGATAAATGGACATATATGAAAAAAAAAGAGAGACTTTTAATTCTTTTAAGAGAGAATTTTAATACACTGATCATTTACCCTGACTAAAAGTTTCAAACATCTTTTCCTTAAATCCAAGCCAAAGAGAATTTTTAGGGATTCCACATTTAAAATAACAGACCTTGAGTTACTTCCTGGCTGGATTTAGTTTCTTTTATTCCAAGTGTAACTTAATTTTGATGAATTTTTGCAGTCATACGAACTGGGAGAGGGCATTCCAAAGGCTCCCTCATCAGTGGTGCACATAGCTTGGCCTCAGAAATCCCGAGAACACCTGCTAACAAACATGCTCTCTTCCACAGCAGAAAGTGCAAATTATCTCATTAAATCCGCTCACAATGTTCCTGCCCATAAAATTCATGACTAAGCTGAGCACAAATACAACACCAACAACCTCACGAGTGACAACTCCAGATTTTTGGCTGATCAGATCTGTGCATCCTCCTCCAAACAATTTTCCTCTGCAGAAAGACAAGAATTTTTGCTTTAAGGTCTGATGAAAAAATAATGGATTTCCAGTGCTTGAAGGAGCTGCAGGAAAGATGGAGAGAGACAATTGCCAAAGGCTGCAGGGACAGGATACAGGGAATGGCTCCCAGTGCCAGAGGGCAGGGCTGGATGGGATCTTGGGAATTAGGAATTGCTCCCTGGCAGGGTGGGCAGGCCCTGGCACAGGGTGCCCAGAGCAGCTGTGGCTGCCCCTGGATCCCTGGCAGTGCCCAAGGCCAGGTTGGACACTGGGGCTGGGAGCAGCCTGGGACAGTGCAAGGTGTCCCTGCCATGGCAGGGGTGGCACTGGATGGGCTTTAAGGTCCCTTCAAACCCAATCCAAACCATTTCATAATCCTATGATTTTATGACTCCCTATTGATTTCAGAGGTTTTAGATGTGGCTCTTAATAAAAAGGGTTCTAAAAGTCTGTGCAGTGGACACCTTCCTACTTAGCAAGTACAGTTCCATAGCAGCTAATTAGTGAAGAAAAAATGAATGATAGAAAATGTTAGGGTTGGTTTAAAATTATATAAACCCTGGGAAGAAGAGAAATCTCCAATGAAATCTGATGAATGAACTATGTAATCCTGCCCCTGTACCCAGCTCTGGAGGCACCTCTGGGTGCTGTGTCCAGCTCTGGATCAGCAGCACAGCAGGGACAGGAGCTCCTGGAGCAGGGCCAGAAGAGGAAGGGAAGGCTGGGCTGGCCAATGCATGTCAGCTACAGCAAAATCATCTCTGGTTCAGCAGTGAACAAGGGGAACAAAGAACCAGCAGCCTCTTTTGAGTTTACTGATTAATAGTGGGACATTAAATGAATGCACTGGATACTCTCCTATCCATTAGAACATACTTCTGTTTTCTTTAGTTTCTTTTTTTTCACTGAGCAACAACAGACGAGCACAACTTTCATAAATCAGCTTCCTTTGGATTCCATCACCAAAAGGCAAAGAATTGTAATTAGCTGTGATATCATTAGGCCATTTAAAACAATTGCTATCACCCACAAATAATGCTTTGGGCTGGAAAGGACCTCAAAGCCCACCCAGTGCCCCGCCTGCCATGGCAGGGACACCTCCCACTGTCCCAGGCTGCTCCCAGCCCCAGTGTCCAACCTGGCCTTGGGCACTGCCAGGGATCCAGGGGCAGCCACAGCTGCTCTGTGCCAGGGCCTGCCCACCCTTAGCTGTAGAAAATTTCTTCTTTGAATCCCATCTAAATCTTCTCTCTTTCAGTTAAAACGATTAAGAAGGTTACAAGATAAAAGAATTTGTTTTGCCTGTGACATACTGCAAAGAGCTGCTTATTCTGAAGAGCAGATTATATTTTAAAAATTGAACCAGATTTAAATCAATAATCTCCTTATTCTACTTTAGGACTTTAATATTTCTTCATATGTAAATCTAAATTCCTGTAAAAAATCATGGCTCATATAATCCTCCCTGTAAATGTTGATATTTTCACCTGCAGTGGTGTAGTCACAAGAAAAATCTATTCTGCTTACATTATGTCTAAAATATATAAATGATGAATAAAGAACTGCATTAAATATTTCAAGAAATCTCAGTGTAACTGTGGATACAAATACACTGAGAGCACTAGAATTCCAATAAACTGCTGAGAAACCATAAGTTTTACGTTAATTTGCAATGTGCTGTCTCCTTACTAATGTGCTTTCCTTCTTCCACTGTTAAAGCTCACAGAAAAATTTTGCTTTTTAATTCTCTTTTCTTTCTAAAGGATACAAAAAATTGCTGTTAAAACTCAGTCAGTGGTAGAATGATGCTCAATACACCATCTTAGTAAAAAATCTGTGATTTCTCCTGACACAGCCTGGCAGCGGAACCAGCTGTAGGTTCCATTTTAGGTTTTATACCCATGGAAAGACCAAAGGTTATCCAACCATGCTCATAAAGGAGATTTCTCATCCTGACTGTGCAGTTGAACATTTAATATCCTCTCCTGGGAGGAAGATCTCTTGAGCACACGAGCTGGCTGTGCCCTGCTGGGATGAAGGCAGAGATGGAGGGTTTGGGTTACAGAAGCACGGGACAGACTGTCAGATCCACTGCAGCTCTGCAATGAATTAGGGGCCTAAACAACACTGAGATAATTGAGGTTACACATCCAGCTCACACAAGGGCTCCACTGCATCCCCACGGGCCCCCTGAGCTGCCCAGTGCTGCCGCAAATCAAACTACAAAAAACGTGTGGAGTGGGAAAGAAAAAACCAAAATGTGACTGTAAAAGGATTCACCATCTTAATCCAAGACTACCAGAGAGAGAGCGACAGAAAGATGGGGAAATCTTGAAAGAGCAGTGGGCAGAGCTGAGCAGTAAGTGTGGAATGCAAGGAATAAAACATCCAAAGCTGAGGAGCTGTGAATTTGAGCACACCAACAGCAGCTAAAGGGGAAGAAGAGGTTTAATTCTTTCACTTGCACACTTTGTTTACAACATCCTGGAAAAAGATGCTCAGACAAACTCCTGTTGTTTTTGTTCTTATTAGCATTATAGTTAAAAATAGCATTTAGTTAAATGCATTAAATGGGATGGCAAAAATTGAAATGAATTTAGAACTTCAGCTTTCAAGACAAACTTGCCCCAAAGATTTGTTAAACGAACAAAGCACAGCTGTACTTTATAAACATTAATTCTTTCTATGATGACTGCACTTCTATTAAATGTAGGCTAGATCCAGTATTCTCCAGTGTTTAGCTTATTTATTGCAAATCTTTTTGCATTTGCCCTCATTCGTTATACTAAACATCAAGTGTATGCAGTGGGATTTTTAAATTGCTTCAGCCCAAGAGCAATCATTATATGAAGATGTCCTCAGGGTATTGAAATATCTACAGCACCTCCTTACATCTACAGGAGATGCAAACAGACAGTGTCTCATGTAAAACTGGATTTTATTTCTGTTCAAGAAGGAAACAAATGTGGCCTCTGGGTATCAATATTAAACAAGGGCCACTGGAAGACAAGTAAAATCACAGAATCATGGAATCCCAGTATGGTTTGGGTTTGAAGGGACCTTAAAGCCCATCCAGTGCAAACCAAGACAGTGTGCAGAGAAGAGAAAAAACAACTAAATTGTGGATATCAAAGCTTCCCATCAGAGTGTGAGTGACACCTATATCAAGTAGAAGCATTTTTCCCCAGCCCAAATTAAATGGTCAAAAGTAGATTGAAAGGACAACAGTTTAATGGTGAAAACAGGAGGTTTGTGCAGGTGCTGGATTTCCTTTCCAGCTCAGCTCCTCCGGGGTCTCCTTATGTTCATTCCCTGTCCCAGGGTGTGTTCCACCTATTGGGATACTCCCAGGTCAGAGGAATGTGTTCAGATTTTTGTTTGTCCCCACAAATACCTGTAAATTTAAAAACATGTTACTGATACAAAAAAAACCAAAAAAAAACAAAACAAACAAAAAAAAAAACCAAAACAAAACAAAAAAAAACCAACCAACCAAAAAATTGCCCAGTACAAGCCAGCTTGTTATGAAATGAAGATTACATAACAACTTAAAACATTGGAAAGTTCTTTCTTTTATATTATTCCTTTCAATTTTTTTAAATTTTACTTCAAAATTCACATTTATATTCACACGTCTATATTCATCCTAGTTTGACACAGAGCAAAGGCTCTGGAGAACGCTCCTCTTTGGCCTTCGCCAGCTGCAGTTCTCAGCTGTGAATGCAGCGGGGGAGTGGTCGGAGACAGAGACCACCACTCACCTGATGCTCACGTGGCAATAGGGACAGCCTATTCCTTGAGCCCCTCTTTATAAAGGGGATTTGCCTGGATAAGCCCCTTGGTCTGATCTTTTAATGCTGCGAGCTCCCTGATCCGTGAGATGTCTGCCACTTAGGATGGAACACAATTGAGTTGGTTGAGGCTCCGTTCAGTCAACCCAGGGGCCAGTTGGGTTTCTTATTTATAGCCAAATTAATTGCCCAGTACAAGCCAGCTTGTAGTGCGATATACTGTGACATCTCCTCCGTTCTTTCTTTATTAAGAACTGCAACTTGCTCTCTGTCACTCGTCTGCAAGGACCCTTTGCAAACCAGGCGACAGAAGACAGCATGGGTCGAATTTGCATGAGGCCATGTGTCACTGGAGCTGCAGCATTCATTTCTAGGAGCTGTTAGGCAAGAACCACTAATATCCTTTCAGGCTAACATGTCACAGGCTATTTTCTTAGAAGTTACAAGTTACAGCTTATCTCTAAAACCAAGAAACTATTTAACTCTAAAACCATTTAACCCTTAGAACTGTTAGAGAAAAAATCAACTACTAGAAAAACAATCTGTAAATAGAAAAAACAGTTTGTAAACAGGAAAAAAATAATTTGTAAACAAATGTAGTAACTGTCAATTCAAGAGTCCCAGATTTCCATGAGGTAGGTGATGAACTGTTTTGGTTAGAGGGCTCTGTGATGGCTGTTGAGGGGTCACCAGGAGGATGCTGCCTGTGGTCCTGAGCAGGATGTAGTGTAGGCTGGACACATCTGGCAGGCATCCAACATGTCTCAGTGTCCATTAAAAGGCATTCATATCTCTGTTCTCAGGTAGTAAGATCTCAAGGACCCCTCCATCTATTGGTGAGGAGGTCTCTCACCATTACCTTGGGTTAGGGCAGCTGAACATCACCGGATGATTGTACTGTTATATGATTGATTGAAAGATATGAGAAAAACATCAGAACATTATATTGCCCAAGACTTAAAGTGGGGGTGTACATTCACCCCAAATATTTTTCCCTTTTCTTTGTTTTAATAAAAAATAGCAAAAAAACCCCCATGGACTTTTGAACAACATTAATAAGGCAAAACTTACAATTGTGCATATGTTTTAATATTACCTGGGGTCTACTGTTGCTGACAGGTTTCTTTTTCACAATGAGAACTTGAAAGAACCTCTTCCAGACAAGGTTTCCTCGTTTATCTCAAAGGGAAAGGGTTAGCTTTTGCAAAGTTTGCACAGAATCATCTAGGTCTAATAGTGTATTTTTCCTTTACCAGTCAGGTTCAGGGCTTGATCAGGGCCAAAAACTGGGTTGGATGTCCTGGTTTAGGGCAAATTTGCCACGGAGAGACGTGGAAAGAACCTGTTTATTTAACAGGCAAAACACCCCCAGCACACAAAATTAACAATACCAGATGACAACACTCTTTCACTGCTCTGAAAAAGATGACAGATTCAGAAAGTCTCTCTTGTGGGTGGTCACTCTGCTATCAATCCCTCCGGCACTGGGGATGGCTGCTGCAGCCACAAGGTGCAAACTCTCGGTGTTTCCCAGGTCCCAGGCGGGAGCAGGTTCCAGTGGTTCCAAAAAAAGGAAAGGAAAAACAGTCCAGGGAAAAATTTGGACTGCTTAGCTAAGCTAACTAACAAGCAGAAGCAAAAAGCAAGAGCAAAGCAGGAGCAAGAGCAAATCAAAAAGCAAAGCAAAAAGCCAAGGCCGCACTATGTACTGCCCCATCTCTCCATCCTGCCAGCTGTGGGGGAGCAGGCTGATAACAAACCAAAACAAAACTTCGCTCTTCAGAGCCAGCCTAGAAGGCACAGAACATAATATCCAGCATAAACAGAACACATGATTGGGGATACAAGCATCATAACGTCACCCTAGGACATTGGGAAAGGTTTTCCCTACTTGTCAGTCAACCCAGGGGCCAGTTGGGTCTCTTATCTATAACTGAATTAATTGCCCAGTGCAAGCCAGCTTGTACTGTGATATACTGTGACACTCAGTAATGTGTAAAAGGGATACAAAGAATAAAACCTGTTCATGAAACAGGAAAAAAAAAAGTGCACAATTTTATAGATGGCCAATATTTTATCTCTTCAGCATTCCAAGAAATGCCAGACAAGAATCTGATTTAAAGGGTTATCAAGGTAGTTTTCAGCAGATTTTAAAATCAGTAGCATCACTAAAAATACATATCCAGATATAATTTCGTATTTGTAATAGGACATATATGTTCAAGGTGTACGCAAAAGTGAAGCACAAAGCAACCAAAATTTGTCAGTCTGTCATCTCCACTGATATTAAAATTCATAATAATAAGAACTAAACAAACAGAAGGTTTGTCTTCATGTGTGATGGAAAGTTCAAACCAAGAAAAGTCTGGAAAAAAATCTGGAAAAATATCTGAAAATCTGTCTGTTAAAATATACCAGAACACTTTTTCTAAGGTTTATTGGAAGAGATAAAGCAGCTCTGAATTGTGTTCACACACACAGAACCTCACAGGGCCAATTCTGTGCCTGGCAACAGTGTTTGGAAAACTTTGGAGAAGAGCTTGGAACCCGGGTCTGGGAGCAGCTCTGGAGAACACAACCTCGATCCTCATGTATTCATATGTGGGAGAGGGATAGATCAGCCCAAAATCAAGTAGATATTTAAACCACCTGCAGTACACATATTTTTATGTTCTTCGTAGGTTTTTGCTGGCTCCCAAGGTAAATAAAGGATAGAAGATGTGGAAAGGCAGAATGTGTCTAGAAGGGATAGAAGGACCGAGGAGAGGAGATGCAAGAACACAAACTCACCCAAAAACGTTATCTAAACCCTGCAGTGTTCAGGCCATGTCAGGAAAATGGGAACCCTTAAGGGATGAACAATGTGAGACAGTAGCATGTCCAGGAATACATTGTTCTGTTTTCAGATTGCTAAAATCAACTTATTTTTTGGGAAGAGTATTCACAATGTGACTAATCTGTACTATGGCTGTTGGTTTATATGTTTTTGTATGGAGAGTGATGGAGAAAAATAATATAAATTACAATAATATTGATAATTATGTGATAAGTTTCCTAATGAGTTTTGTTGTCTGTGTTTCATGGCACAGTCTTCAAACACTAATCTATGTAAAGATTCCAAGACCAGAGCTCATCTATCAATAATTTTGTGAAACTGGCAATTACTAATATGTGCACAGTGCCATTTTACTTTATAAAAATGTCCTCTTAAAATTAGGTTGCCTGAAGTTCCTGATGTGCAAATGAAGCATCTAATTTATCTTGCCTCGTCTTCCTGGCTGGCTTGATCAGTAGTATATTAGGTAGGCAGAGAAGGAGTGTTAAATGTAAAACAGCAATCTCTCCAAAAATCTATGAAAGGCAGCAATTACAGCCAAGCAGAAGATCAGAGGTCACCAGCCTCAATGAGGTGAGAAGAATGAGCATGTTCCCAGCCTGAAACCATCTTCATTTATGCAATTTCCAGGAAGCTTTTGTATCTCCTGATCAGGGATTTTCCTGTGAGATATATATATATCCTATTCCGCCACAAGGTTACGGGACCTGCTCTTATTTGCACCAGTGATGTGCTCAACAAAGAGAACTGCCAGTACTTTCCAAACCTTTGCTCTCAGATGGGGCTACCAGGCCCTGAAAGGGAAATTAAAACGAGTTAACTTCCCTGGCTGACAGCTCCATCATCAAGATATGTGGCTCCTAACTAGACACAAAAATTAGACTGAGCACACAGCAAGAGGGGAAGGCAACAGAGACATGACAGATGACTAAAAATTATTTGTCTCCTTAATTCTGCGGCCAGCTTGTTTCTCCAAACTCTTCTTTAAGGAGGGAATATCTCTGAAACCAGACTAACCTCCCTGGGTTATATTTTGCAGAATAGAACTTACCAAACTTTCTCTTGGCTATAGTAACTGCTTCCACAGGGAAAAGTCTGTTTGGAATTAAATTAAACAGGCATCACTGCAAGTTAAAAAGATTTTTCTGTCCTTGGAGGTTTAGTATCAAATCTAAACAAAAAGTATACCACAGTATTGGGTGTTGCTCCCTGCAATTCCACTGCAATCACTTCTCACAAACCACTTGTGAGCACACTTCCAACAGGCGCAATTGCAGGAGATAACGACTTGCTTAACTATTCAAACCTAATAAAACTATCAGCTCTAATAACTCCTCAAGAACACTTAATATAGTGGGCATTTCATTACTGCTTTTAACATTCTCGATATTTAATGACCGTAAGTAGATGGAAATGCTTTATATTCAACTCCTCGCCTTGTGGAGTTGAAAGTAGGCTAGAGAGAAAAGTTTAGCAAACAGTTTCTGAGGAATATTTTTGATTAATCTTAACACTGACCTGGCACTTGGATAGAATTAAGAGAAAAATGTGCAAATTTACCATGCTTATAGACTGCATTATCTTGTCACATTGCTTCAAGAATATTTTCTGCTTTCTCTTTCCTTCTGTCGTAACCTCCACTGTGGCCTTGTCTTCATTTTTCTTATAATAATATCATTTACAATGTACATTGCCATTTATGAACCTATCTAAAATATATGAGAGCTCTCTGGAACCAGTAGTTCTAGCTAAGAAGAATGAAGAGAAGATGGCACAGAGCTGGCACTGTGCCCTCCTCAAAATCTGGTTATTTATTCAGAAGTCAAAAATTGTTGGGTCCTCTGCTCTCTTGTGAAGTTTGAATCTTTCCCAACACTTGCCATGAAACCTTCCCATAAATCATTTGGAGCTGTTATTCTGCCTACATTAGAAAGCTCTTGGCAGTAATGACTCCTGAAAACATAGATCAGGCAGCAAAGAGAAAGATTCCGCAGAGCCTAAAGACTGGGATGGAGAAAAACTGCCACTGTTTTCCAAAATTACTGTCTCAGGACACTTGATTTTTAGGCTTCCTATGTCAAGGCTTCTCAAAGAGGATGATATTCCCAGGGATTGGAAATTATGACTTTGAGAATTCTCAAATTTACAGCAACGATATCACAGTCTGAGCTGAACAGCTTCATTTATATCACCATCTCTCTTACCTTTACTCCAGATATGAGTCTAATTATGTTTACCTTTATTTAATTACCTATATTTCTGTCTGAGGAGGATTCTTAATTTATTCCTGAGTCTTCAGAATTGACTACTTTATCTAGCAAGATCCTTTTGAAAGAAACAAAATTAAACCTGCTTTAATTAAGCACTTTCTATGAGAGAGATGCACAAACAGCCCAACTCAAAAAAAACATATGATTTCATGGGTAAAAAGAGTTCCCTCTGAGGATGGTGAGGCACTTGCAGGTTTTCCAGAGAACCTGTGGCTGCCCCTGTATCCCTAGAAGTGTTCCAGGCTAGGTTGGATGGGGCTTGGAGAAATTTGGGATAGTGGAAATTGTTGAAACTAAATGATCTTTAAGGTTCCTTCCAACCCAAACCACTCTGGGATTCTGTGATATGCTGTCATTCTGAGAGCAAAGACATGACCATGATGATCACAATGTGTGGTGGGTGCTGAGACAGCCATACGTAATCCAGCCACAGGGAAAAGCTGACATACTGCACAGGAGGTCAAAAAAAGTTCATCAGGAATTCAGCTGGAACTCTCCTAGCTCTTGGTGACATGGATGTTTCACTGGGAGTGATCACAACGTAAAGATAAACAAAGCATCTTAAATATTTCATTCATTTCCAGCTCTGTATGGGTCTGTAAGACAGCCAAATACATAGCTGGATAAAAAGCAATGTATAATATAATGTAGCTTAGACCTAAAAGAGATGCAAATATAGAATCCTCCTGTTTGAACTGTCTGTATAACATGTACATCACAGAGGAGGACAAAAGATCAAGGTAATGGGCTGAATTACAGGCAGTAGTACATGCTCAGAAGTTACTACAGAAAGACTTACCTTAAACCCAGTATTTGTGTGCAGCAAAAAAAAATCAATTCCTTCTGTTTACCTGTTTTATGTTATTTCTAAATGTTTCAGTGAAAGGCTTCAAGCTGAGAACTTCAGAGAACTGCAGCCTTAAAAACTCCTAATCCACCACTGCATTTTCAGCATGAATTTCACATAGCCAAGACTTGTCCAGTCTGCAAACTTCTCTCCAGTTTTAGGTAGCCATAGGTTGATACCGTTTGGGAAAAGTGCAAAGTTTCTTGATCCCTTTTCAGCTGTTTTCTGTCAGGAAAATTTGAAACACAAAGAAAGGAAAGAGTAAGATTGTATTTGAGAATGCTTTCATTTCTTCACTTTCATGTCTGACTGTGCTCTGTCACATTAAACAACATCCCAAATTGGTGCATTCTCTCATTCTCTGGTAAAGGACATCTTGATGCAGTTTTATATTTTCATACTGTATGAAGGAACTTTATTTTGTTTTATCTGTCACAACGTACAAAAGAAAGACAAAAAACAGAAAACAAAAAGCAAGAATTGCAAAGCTCCTTACAACCTGCTGCAATTCACTCTTTTTCTTGCACAAAATATACTAAAAAAGATCTAGCTTTGAGATAAATATACCTTATAGCTGTTTTGAGTGTCCCATTATGCCAAAAAGAACACAAGGCAGATTACAAACATGACAGGACTTCAAAACTGAATCTTATGACAAGCCTGACTTGCACATAACTCTGAAACTAGTTAGAAGTTAAAAAGTTTTTTTCAATTATCATTACTGCTTTAGTTTTCTAAGCACTGGCAGCCTCAATATTTTGAAACATTTTAGTCTCAGAGGCAGTAGGACAAGGCCTACAAAGCTGTAGAGGCTCCTTCTCTGAAGATATTCCACCCCACCTGGATGTGTTCCTGTGCAACCTGCTTAGGTGTCTCTGTCTTGGCAGGGAGTTGGTGCAGGTGAGCAGAGACAGGGTCTGCTGCCATTTCAGTACATGAAGGTGTGTTATCAGATCTCTTTCCCATCATACTTGGAAAAAGGTGGGGAAAACCAAGTAAAACCCATCAACAAGTGAGAAACCTGTCTGTGGCGAGTGCAGTTTCCCAGCACTCCTTCCTGGCTCACTCTGCACATTCCCTTTTGCATGCTGGCTTCTCTCTCAGGTGTTTGTTTCAGAGGTTTGAAATGAGACTGAGGTGTTCTGCCCCTTATTCTGACCTGGCACTCCAGGCAGCCAGAGATGAAGGCAGATGGAATCTGAGCTCTGAGTTCCATCTCCCGTGTTCCTTATTCTCTGTGCTCCCTCAGAAATTCATCTCACAGAGGTTTTAAATGTCCTGCCTCATTATTAGCAAATCTGTACCACATTACAACTGTTTTATAAAAGAGCCTGAGGTCCTGCACCCTCTGACAGCACACCACGTGGAGATATTTTCTCTCCCTTGCCTAGTTAAGAGGTTATTGATTGCCTCTCACACGCTGTAATGGATGGCTTTCCGCAGCCCACATTTGCCTTCCTTCTGTATTTTAGCCTCTATTTCTTCCCTTCCTACTGATATTGTTGTAATTTGCAATGCGTGTACTAGTGAGAAGGTCGATACACTTTGCTGGACACTGCCTCCATGATTTATTTTCACATCTCCTTAACTAAATCCTCACAGTGCAGTTTTTTCAACCAATTGCCAGAAAACTACCATCCCCAATTCCCGCCAGCTTTGTTGTTGTGTTATTGCTGTTTGGTGAGTATATTCTATCAGAATTCACCCATTTGTTTCACTGCCAGTTTTCAGAATCAAGTCCTTGTTAACCATCATTTCCTTCTGGAGATATTCTTCTAACTTTTGGCATGAGTTTACAATTTCCTCTTGCCTTAGAGTTTACCAGATTTCCTCCTGTGGTACTTCCAGCCTGCACGATTAATGCTGGTGAGTGAAACCACTCCTATTTATCACCTCACAAAAAATTGCTTATGAAATTGGCCAATATATGTCATGATGTGAGCTGTACCATGGAATTTAAAAAAAGAAAGATCAGAGTAATAACAGAAAAGCAAAGATAACATGCAGTAAGAATACAGTGATCTACCAGCTGACATCTACCAGCTGAAACTCCCTCCAGGGTTCAAGTTTATACCACACACAGACTAAAAAAGGCTGAAGACTTAGTCCAGAACTGCTACAGAAAACCTGTACAGACTTTGCTGCTGAAGAGACGAACAGGGTGGTAGAATCCTGGAGATGGAGGCCTTGTGCTGCCCTGCAGGTAAGTTTTGAAATTTTCTGAATTTATTTACCTTTAATATTATCTTGACCATTTGTTAAAAACTGTCCAAAATAGCCTTGTTTCATTTAATGGAAGGTGATGAGCTGATTTCAAATTTAAAGGTCTATTAATCCACAAGTTAAACTGCAACCAAGGATATCAGTGCAATTTTTTTAAAGAGCTTTACAATAGAAAGTCCATATCTCACAGTTTTGCTGTCTGCAGTCACATGGGGAGCAGTTAGTACATTAACTTTCTTAAACCAGAATTTCAATGATGTTTTATTACTTTCAACAGACACACCGAATTGATTAAATTCACAAGCTGCAAAAATGGTTTCTGACAGCTGGGAGCTACACACTGCAAGGACAAAGGTTTGTCTAAATGATGAAGTCTAAAGCAATATAAACTGATAGCAAAAGGCTTTTAGCTAATCTAGAGAAGGGGGAGTTAAGATTTTTTCTCCTTTAGAAAGCAAGAATAAGCTGTTTGAATTTTTCATATTAAAGAAGCTGCCTTCCTTTCAGGCTTTGTCAGCTTGGCCAGTGTGGAGCACTTTTGAATGTGTAAGTTAAAGACTCCACAAGAACACACAAGTAATTGTTTTATTCATTAAGTTTCAGGATAAATCAGTGCCTGCTTCATTTTCGTCTCTGCATGATCACTGAGACACTGTGGAAAGACTCTCAAAATAAAATCTTGTTTATGCTCCATTGCTAAACTACCAGGAACAGGTAACCATCAAATAGAAAGAGGCCACTTCCTACGAGAAACAAATCAAATCTCACTGTCACCAGAACAACAATCCCAGCTGAAAAGAGCAGGCTGATTGTAACTATAAAATGGGCATCATTGTGTCAGTCTGGAGGGACTGAATGCCTGTGCAGTGATATGCACATGCATCATCATCAATTAGTAATGCCTCAGAATGTTCTTGCACAGCCTGGTGTGCAAACGAGCACAACTGGAATTTGTGCTGACTGAAAAAACCCTAAATCATAAAATCAGGCTAAAAGTGATTCAAATTATTTTTCTCACATAGGTGGTCTCCTATAACAAAACAGCACCTTGTTACTTTAAACATTTTTGTATCAAGGTAGTCCTTGATATAACAGAAGTCAAACAACATTTAAAGTGCAAAGACTCTGGTTACTTTTTTTTTTTTTTTAGTTCAGTGTGGCTGTTTTCATGGAAAGACCAATAGGTAAACACACAGACCATGTCATTAACATTAACATGAAATATTTTATAGAGAATTTTTGCAGCAAGCACTTAGAGATGCTGGGTTCAGCATTTACTATAATTGCCACTACCACTTACATGCCGCTTTTCCCCAGAGGACTTAGACAGAGAATGGTTTTATCTCATTTAAACCTAATAGGCAAAAATTAGGTGCCGGATAGAAAATCCATGAAAATCACTAGGTGGGAAAATAGTATAATGCAAACCAGAAGCAATATTTAAAGCAAAACAATATGCCATTGAAAAAATACCAGGCAGTCAGCAAAGATGTTTTTTCTACTTATTGGTAATTTAAAAAATAATGAACCATTCAGCTTAAGTGTTTTAGGAACTTTCAGACTTTCATAATACTACTTTAGAAATAAAAAAATATACATACATCATTTTTTTTTCCACTCCTGACATCATAGAGTTTGGAAAAAAAATATTGTTATCCTGTTCTACATTTTTAAAAAACTTCATGCATGGAAAGTGAATGGTAGCAGCTCTGATTCTCTGCCTGCAGATTGAAGAGCAGCTCCCATCACCCCCAGTTCCCAGGGCTCCCATCAGTCACAGAAGTGCAAATTTAGCATCAAACCGAGGCTCAAAACTCAAACCTTTGTCCAATGAGGAAATACTTACAAGGTACATTTTTGTCTATTTAACAATGTTTGAAATTCACAGCAAATCTCAAATTACTGCATTTACTGCTTTTGAACAGGAGAAAAAAAAATTCAGTCTGTGGTGTAAGAGAATTGGGGATTTTACTTCCCAAATTTGAGGGCATGAGATTACAATGGATAAAGTCATTCTGTTTAATATTTTTCTCAACCTGAATATAGACATGTAATTTCCTACATCTGCTCCTAAGGGAAAGCTGACCTCAGAATTCCCTGAGGCAAGCCCACAGGACAGGCCAGAGCTGGATCACCATGTGGGAAGGTTGTTCTCTCAGAATTTGTGCTGGTGGTTTTAATCCCAAGGGTTGTGTGCAGCAACTTTTATTTCACTGTTATTTTAATAGTAAGGCCTAGAACATTCCAAAACCATGCTAAATCAGGGTAAAATAATGAGGTGAGCTCTTTGACAATGAGTCAAAGAGAAGTTCTGCACCCTTTAAAACACAGTAAGAATTGCAAAATTATCTAAATGCACATAAAATATTGTTAAAGGAACAAAAAGGTAATCAAAAAGCAGGTTCTGATGCTAGCAGTGGGGAGTTTTTGGTCATTCTTAAGCATAATGGGGCAAACCTGAAAACCCAGAACTGATAAAGATATCTAATGAACTTTAGCTGGGATTTAGCAGCTTTAATTTGCATGTCAAAGTTCTATGGATGCATCACATATAACAGCAAAACACTCTGAGGGCATCATGTACAACACCACAACCAGATTCCTTTTGCTGTTTTTCTTCCCCTTTTAATTTAATATAATTTAATTTATTCACTACATATTTCTTTGTGGATATCACCAAACAACCCCACTTTGCAACCTGTAAATGGTGACTCAGAGTTTACAACAGCTCACTGCACTTTTTCTGCAAATGTAAAAGCAGAAAAAGAGGGGATCTGTAGAAAAATAATAATTATCCTCATAAAAGCAAACTGCTCACCATAGAGACACAAAAGTTTCCTTGCCAGAGCATGAGTGCATTACAAGTTTTAAACAGTATCACTGTCTTGAAATAGTGTTGTTGGAATTAGCCATTATGGAGCTGAGACCCAAATAATTTAATGCGACCTTTAACTGGACATGATTATTGCTGTAGCAGCCTGAAGTAAACTGGAGCCTCACTTAATTAGCACCAGTATTACAAAGGCCTAGGACTAAATGATGTGGTAAAAACATTGCAGCTCGCAGGAATTGCCACACATTCCTTGTTTTATACTTTATCTGGGCAATAGTCCTCATTCCTACCATTTTATCAGTTCAGCCCATGCTGCCACTATTGGAAAGATTATCTCTGGTTTTATTAGGAACAAAACACCCAGTTATCTGTAGTTTTCCAAAAAATGAATGGGACTCAAACCTTATTCTTTAAAAAAAGGAAAACAAACAATCCTTGAGCAATTGAAACAATCCCTGAACAATTGAGAAAACTGGGCTATGGGAAAAAAATTACTTTCAGCTCAAGTCATCATTTTTCCTGATCCTCTTTCAAGCTTTATTTCACCAAGTAACACCACATTTGTAAAGATTAGGATGGGGAGAAATGTTCTGCCCAGACCAGCAAGGCTTGCTAGATCAACATGATTACAAAGACTGGGTAGTTGTGTTTGGTTGACACGAGACAAATTAAAAGGCAATGGTAACAATGTCAATCTGTGTAGACCTTGCCATTCTCTTCAAATTGAAGTGAAAGGTTAGTGATGAAAGGTGCCTGAAAAATTCATGAACTCCTTGGAAAGTGTCCTTGTAGTGAAACCCTTGAGAAGTCAAGGAGCAGGGAAAGCAAATTAACTCAAGAATCCATTCTTTGGGCTGCCTCTTACTTGATTTCTTGAGGTCTCAAATTAGACCAAGGTCACACAGATCAACAATTTCACTGCTGATACAAAAACCTATCAGAATACTTTCCACCTGCTTTTTCCTACCAAATAAAAAGGAGAGTTAAAAGATGACCTCAACTGTAAAACACCAGTGGTCTCCTGAATCCTGTCGCCACATCCCAGCTGAGGCCAGAGCACTCTAAAGAGTCCCAGGGAGTGGTTAATAATGAGATGCTGGGCATTCATGCTTGAAATTGTAGGTCATTTTTGATTAAATATCTTGCAGAGGAAATAAGGCATGGCATCCTCACAGTGAGTTTGCAGAGCAATATGAAAGTGCATAAAAGCTAAGCTTGTTAAAGGTGATCTGCTTGTTAGAGGTAATCTAAGTGATGGGGGAAAATCAGCTCAGCCAAACTGAGACTTAACTCAGACTGCTCTTCAAAATTCAGAAAGGACATTTCATCCAGAGACTTGAGCTAAGCCTCCTGTAAAATGTAAGTTTAAACTGAGTTTCCATGTGCAGTTTCAGTCTAAAAAGAGAAAAAAATGTGTATTTATGCCTGGAGCTACTATAAGGTGCATATTTAGAAATGCAGGAATTTTAAAGATCTCTAGCTGCTAGCTGCACAGAAGTCCTGAGGATTTTTTGTGGTCAGAGCTGATTCTTCACCTTTCTGGACTTTTTTTGCAGAAGTATTTTGAGAGGAAGAAAGATTTTGCACCAAATACCAAATGCTTGCTTCCCAGCCTCATTTCCTGACATTATTCATAATTCTCAAATGACCCAAACAAATCAATACATTTCTTGGCACAAAATATTTATTTACTTCTATCTTCTCTCTACCCTGTCCAGTGAATATGTTGTCTCTGATCATCCATTTTTGCACATAAAATGTTAATCCCAGTTAGAACCAGTAGGCACCACAGTAGGCACACAGAGCAGACTTATCATTTGAGATAGCACAATATTCATAATATAAAGGAGAATAATGCTGGGATTTTTTTTTGTATGAAAACACAGAAACTTCAGCATTTAAGATCAATAAAGAGTGACCAGAAGGTTGGCAGAGTTTTCTGCAGTAATCCAGGACATGGAAGATCAAATGATATTAAAGTAACTTGCTTCCAATTTTTGACTAAGAACATTTTTCCTTCCACCTCATATTGAATGCAGATAAACAAAGGGATGAAAAGTATCTTTCAGTATTGCACAATCTAAACATTTACAATTCAAGAAACAAAAAAACACAAGAAAAATTATTAAATTGGTTCAAACATAATCAATTTTGCCCTGGTTTTAGAGTCTTGAGGTGTCTGATACTTTTTCCCCCGGCTCTTATAAAAGCATGGGCATAATTTCTCCTAAAAAAAAAGTTTGAAAAGGGAGAAAAGAAGCAAAAAATGCTGTGCCAACCCAAGATTCTTACCTGGCACAGGACTAGAAGGTGAAGGAAAAAAGACAAATTCCACTATTAATACGGGTAACATTCACACCAAAAGTGAAAGCCTTTGCTATTGCAGGGGGCACTTGTACACATAAGAACAAGGAACAAACACAGTTAATAATGCAAGTAAAAAAAATTAACTGATATCTAGTAAAAGGCTGTGAAGTCTTCCAAATGTTGTGTTCCCTTCCTTTGATGTGTGATTTCAACTTCACATCTTCTTACATCCCCCACAGGATTGTGGTAGGGAGGAAGGCTTTGCAGCACCCACCCTGGCCTCCAGCAGGTGATGGCCATCCCTCATGTCCATGAGATTTTGGGGTGTGGATGACAGCCTGGTGTGCAGCATGGCCCTCACGGGAGGGACACTGTGATGTGCTCATGGTCAGGACTGTCAGATATGTTACAAACCCCCTGAGGACCCAGGGCTGAAGCTGAAGCAGGATAATCAGGCTTTGGGACTGGGACATACACATCACCAATAAAATGAGCTCAAATACTTGTTTTGAGAACCCTTGGCGGGACACCTCCATTGTGCTGTTGACTCCCAATCATTCCTTTTACGCCTCCGTATGTTTAACTCTGGCAAAGCAGAAAACTGCCAAGACCAAGATTTCGACAAATCTGCAAGTACAAGCTGTGACAGATGATAAAAGATAATTGCTACTATTTGGCAGATTAATTTTAGCTGTCTTCAGCCTATGCCTGTGGTGTATTTTATGGAGTTAATCTTTCATACAGTTTCATGTTTGTCCAGCATTCCCAGCATGTGTCATTGCAGTTAAGCCTCCTCAATGAACTGCATGAGCCCTGCCAGAGGTGGCAGGTAACAGAGTCAGGTACATCATGTCTCTTCCAGAGCCTAAATGCAGCCAGCAACAACATAAACTTTGTAGATATTATTCATTTATTATTATTATTATTATTATGTTATTTATCTTATGTCTTATTACACATTCTAGAAGGAATTTCTAAATGAGAACTGTGCAGCTCTGAATTCTCATCCCTTCAGCAAGTTCCACAGGTTGGATTTGATGGTCTTGGAGGTCTTTTCCAACCGTAATGATTTTATGATAGATTTGGGGATTTCAGAAAGAAAACCCATCCTGTTTACCCTGCCATGTTTAAAAATTTGTTAAAAAACAAGGGACTGGATTTTAACCTTCAGATCTACCAAATCAATGTTTTGCATCCTATGAACAAAAAAACTTAAAATGAGACAGAAAATGCATTTCAATTTAATTTTTTTTTAAAGCACAATGGCCCATTAATGAGAACTGGAGGCTTGCAAGTGTAGCACACCATTGTTCACAAAATATCACAAATGGGATTTTAAAAAAATCCATGACTTTACAAGGAACAAATGGCTTGAAATAGCTCAAAGATGATTACACATGACTGAGTATATGCTTCAGGGTTTCTAATTGCTTCAGCTATCCCTAGTCCATCTTAGCTGTATAAAACATCATTTAAATATTTTAGGTAGTTTTCTTTAACAGACTCTTAGACTTAATGCTTCTGCCTTGCTTCAGGACAACATCTTTTAATTGCTTTAAATTATCAGTGATGTCTCCAGCATTTTCAGTGAACATGGATTGATTTCAATTAACTTTCTCACGCTTTAGCATAAAAGCAATGTTATTCAATATGCCCTAATTAGATCACCAACCTCTTGGAGCTAAAGAAATGACAGTCATTAAAAGGTTGGATAGAGAGGGAGAGTCAAGGTTTACTGCATTGTTACCCTTTTGTCATTTCCAAGTTGCAAGGAGAGTTTGTTCTGTGTGAACAGGAAGAATTTAAATTAAATTCCAGAATTTAGAACTTGGAAAATTTTAGAGGAGCAAATTCTGTGTCAGAATCAGGATGGTTCTTTTGTTACTGTTGCACTGACAATGATCAAGCTTTGCACTGCTGCCAGTAATGCACTTGCACCAGTCGCTGTTTTTCCATCTTGCAATGCACTCAGAAGGATATTAGTAATTAATGGATATGTGGTTGTAATATTCCTTCAGTTTATATCTCCTTGGAAATTTTCTTTTTCCTTTACTGCCAGCTGCTCCAGAAAAGGGACATGAAGATATTCTAGAAATGTTCTTGCAATTAAAAAAAACAAACAAAAACAAGCTTTGCAGCCTGAGGTGGGGAAAAATGAGGAAAGAAAACAAGGGCCTGTGTTAAATGGGTCTAAGGGATGATGATACTTCACAGAGTCATTAAGCCTGGTACTCAGCAAGCAAGAAAATTCTGCAAAACTGCAAGTGCAAACATCCTCAAGACAGTCACAACTTTTCACTCACCTTTCAAAATCTACAAACACCCCAGAACCTAAAAACAAATATATTCTAGTAGAGAAGGCAAAAAGATTAAGAACAAAGGGGAGAGTAAGACAGAGAGGAAGAGAGGACACTCTCAGTGTCCTCCATGGTGTTTTTCTAATCCCAGGAAAATATAAACACACAGAATCCCAGAATGGTTTGGGGCTTAAATCCCATCCAGTGCCACCCCTGCCATGGCAGGGACACCTTGCACTGTCCCAGGCTGCTCCCAGCCCCAGTGTCCAACCTGGCCTTGGGCACTGCCAGGGATCCAGGGGCAGCCACAGCTGCTCTGGGCACCCTGTGCCAGGGCCTGCCCACCCTGCCAGGGAGCAATTCCTAATTCCCAATATCCCATCCAGCCCTGCCCTCTGGCACTGGGAGCCATTCCCTGTGTCCTGTCCCTGCAGCCCTTGGCAATTGTCTCTCTCTCCATCTTTCCTGCAGCTCCTTCAGGCCCTGCAGGGCCACACTGAGCTCACCCCAAAGCTTCTCCTGTCCAGGCTGAGCAGCCCCAGCCCTCCCAGCCTGGCTCCACAGGGGAGGTGCTCCAGTCCCCTCAGCACCTCCATGGCCTCCTCTGGACTCACCCCAACAGTTCCATGTCCTCCTTTTGGTGGGGTCACCAGAACTGAATTGCAGCAATCCAGGTCTCACCAGAGCAGAGCAGAGGGGTGGGATCCCCTCCCTCCCCTGCAGCCCACGCTGCATTTGAAGCAGAAGATGCAAACAGGAGTGTGCTCATTTTCTGGGGAGACTCAAAGAGCTGTAGCCCCTTTCCCTGCCTTCAGCACTGCCCACGTTCATAGGGTTCCACACTGCTGCTCATTGTGGAAATATACTCTTTATAAAAGAGTCTGTCTTGGAACACTCTGTGTACTAGATTCAAAGTTAGGTTCAGAGCCAGGAACCTGGGTGACTGCAGCCCTTGGAAAGAGTTCTCCTTCATGCTACCATGCAAGTAGAGAAAATGCACAAAAATTTAATCACTTTAGCCATGGGAGTCTGGGTCAAGCATCTTGTATTATGCAATACATTCTGGGCAAAGATGGGATTCTTTTATATATTCCTCCTGAAAATGCATCCATTAAGGCATAGCTCTGGAATTAGTTTATGCTTATCTTTTACAGACAATGAAACTCCACAACAGCATTGTTTAATTAAAAACTGCAGTGGTGCAAAGTTATCGGGGTATAAATCCTAGGACCATTGAAATCACATGAAAAATTATTACATTAATCTGTATCTAGAGTTCATAAAGGACAAAATTTTACATTCTCAAAGTCACAGGTATGCAAAGGGAGCTAAAAAGCCATTTATCAATTTTCCTACATGAATGAATTAAATCCAGATTACACATTAATACATTTGAATAAGCAAGAGTAAATATTTACCCATTATTTAGCCATAATAGCCTGTTTTCAAATTCGATTTCTCCAGTGAAGGTCTTTCCTTCCAGCAAGGTGCGAGTGCTGGCATCTTGTGAACCTCCCAGAACAACAAAGTTATAGACCACTAATTAACAAAGCAGCTCTGCCAGGTTGCCATATTTCCAATGAAATGAGCATTTCTTGTAAATTTTGTAGCTCCCCAGCCTCCCCAGGCTGGCTGGTGATCCCAGCTGGAGTATGGGTAATGCTCCATGGCATAAGAAAGCCCTGCTTCTTGACTCCCGCTCTGGCCCTGCAGTTCTGCAATCAGAAACGGGGAATGTCAGATTCAGGAGCAAAGATTTTACCTTTTGTTCAATGGGATTGGTCAGTGGAGCAAGAACAAGGATTACCTTGAGCCTGGCAGGAGTGTTTCTTGTGTGTATTTCAATCCGTTTTAGAAAAGCTGCACCAGGATGATGCTCTGTGCTAAATAAACCAGACAGGAATAATCTTATTCTGGTTTAAATATTTTCAGGGAAAACATTATCCCTGTACCAGCAATCCTCTCCCATGGAACAGAAACATCACTAACACTTGGTCCTGGTGTTCTTGTGGATGTCATGGGGTCTGAATGCACAGAGCTAATTCTCTGAAACGTCTCAGTGGGTTACTTGGCCATTGCCAAAGGTAAAAACTTATTATCAAAGATATGGAATATTCTACTGAGGTGGTGACTAATGGGCTGTTTCACTTTTTTTGGGAGAGTTTGGGTTTTGGGAGTTCATTTTGCATTGACCATGATGTGGCATAAGAGAACTACATAGATAGGCAAACGTTTTTGAAGTATTTAAAATATGTTTTAAAATCCCATGAGATTGTCTCTGTTTAATGAGGTACAGGAACAGAAAGAATACACATAGCAGGGGACACCAGTAGCATAAACAGTGATTCAAGAGGAAAAAAAGGATGTAGTTCCTTCATTAAATCTTAACTATTGAGAGTTAAGTTAAAGCATGTAATATTTTTCAAGTGAACAAGCACAATAAGCTTTGTGATCACCTGCATATTTGCAAGCACACAAAGATATCTGGGATGCTGCAGTATCAATATTACAAAATTAATAAATTCAATGAAATAATTTCAATGGAGAAAGTCAGGCACCTGGTGGTGCTTTGTTGCCACCCAACCTTCAGATAAATTTAAAGAGCTCTTTTTGAAAGATTTACTATTTATCCCTAAAAATTTCAGTGTTTAACAATGTTGAATGAAAGTTCATTGAGGCTGAGGTGGAATTAGTAATTTCTAATAGCAGCAACATTCCTATTTCCCTATTAACCTAAAGCTCCATGATTAATCTTTAGCTCTTCAGCTCTCTCAAAGACACCATCCTTCACATAAAAGGAGAAAGATCTTCTACAATTTCCCAGTCCATTTAGGAGAATTCCCTACACGACATGGCTATTACTGCTTCATATAGTTGTATTTTACACAGTAATTCCGCTGTTTCTTTCAGATCACCATTTTAAGATATTAAGCTTGGCCTGTGAGAACAATCTGGGCCTATTGGTATTTATATTCAGTCACCTGTAAAGGCATTTAGTGGACAGCTCAAACATCTGCCCATTCCCTGCAGATTTTATAGCATGAATTGCAGTGAAAGGCTGCAGAGTGGATTAAATAATGATGTAATAGGGAAATTGGGCAAAATACCAGCAGTAAGATGAGCCCGTGTGCATGCACAGAGACCTTTAGCTGTCTCCTTTCAGCTGCCTCACTGCTGTCAGCTGCAGGGACCTGTTTGATTCAGGTATCTTCTGTACACCGTGGAGTTCTGTAATACTTCCCAAGAAGGAAAATTTGACCTCAGCCCACCTGTGGGGTGAGAACGACACAGAATTCTTTGGCGCTTTTTTTTGCCTTGTCCTTTGAACTTCATTAGCACTGTTCACTGCAGGTGTTATGACACATACAGCTGATTCTTTAGCTTCAAAATATT
Organism: Pyrgilauda ruficollis; assembly: GCF_017590135.1. Taxonomy (NCBI): domain Eukaryota; kingdom Metazoa; phylum Chordata; class Aves; order Passeriformes; family Passeridae; genus Pyrgilauda; species Pyrgilauda ruficollis. Next base: position 459,896 of record NW_024518873.1, read on the forward strand.
TCAGCTGCACAATGGCACCTAAATAAGAGAAATAAGCAATTGTTTGGGTTGGAATGAACCTTAAAGCCCACCCAGTGCCACCCCTGCCATGGCAGGGACAGCAGAGAAGCTCAGAGCTGCAGAGCACTGGAAATGCTCTGGTTTTCTACAGCAGATGCCGTTGCATTAAGGAGCTGGAAAGAACTTAGGAGCTCTAAAATAATTCTGGGGTGAGGGCAGGACTCTGGAAGTTGCTCTTATAAAAGTGTAAAGATGTCATTCACTGTGTTCTTCTACTTTCTTGGCTGGATTTTGTGCTTGTGTTTGTGACACAGTGATTATCTTCTAATTATCTTCAGAGTGGTAATCAAAACAAACTGACTTATCAAGCAATCACATAACAGGGATAACTTGGGACAATTAATGTGATTTCAAAGCAAAATAGGCTTCCTGAACAAGGTGCCTGGTTTTTATTATGACCTTAATCAAAGCATAAAGTCATACTTGTTCTTTTTCCTCTGAGCTTGAATTCAACTCAATTCAGTCCTTCTGCAAGTTATATAAAAATCCTTACACTCAATCCAATATTATAATTCATGCAGATTTCTATGTAAACAAGGTTTAGACTTCTCTGTTAATGAAATATGTCTGAATGAGATGGTTGAACTCCTCTTCCTTTCCCTGAGCAGATGCAGTTCTACTGAAACTGCAAACAAGCCTATTTCATTTAGGGCAGACTTGATAGAAAACAGAGGGCATTTTCCTTCATCCACTAATTCCTTGATCTTTGCAACTGGAGTTTGTGGAAGGTCTACCTCCCAAATTCAAAGATCAATTCTTTTTTACCAAAGAAGAGATGAAAACCTGAAAAATTTGGCCTTGAGGAACATGAATAAGCAATGTCTTTCCTCATTGTTTCAAAACATTTCCAGAGGCTTGTTCCAGCACCTTGTTATATCTGCTCTAATTTGGGGAAGAGTAGGACAAGTTCCTTTGGTTATGATAACGGCACCAAGGGTCACAGCCGTTGATAGAGCTGCTGCTTATCTAGCAACCTACCTAGATCAGAAGAACCTCATCAGAGAAATCTTCACCCCTCATTAGGGAGAAGTAGAGAGAAATAACTGAGTTAATTAGCTTACACTGCTTTGCAGATTATGAGTATTATACATGTGTTCAGCATCAATAAGTATTTTTAACTCAAAAGAATTCACCATTAAATATGCTTTTGGTGATTTAACTCAGTAAGATTATTTGTCTTATCTTTGGTATCATAGAGAAGAAGAAAAGAGACATGGGCTCTACCCAAATCCCTGGATCTGGTGATCAGAGAAACCTCCAAGATCATAGAGTCCAACCTGTGCCTGACTCCACTTTCTTACCGAGCTCAGACCACTGAGTGCAACAACCAGACCTTCCTTGGACACCTCTGGAGATAACTTTCATGGCTAATCCATATGATTAGGATTACTCCAGTAAGGAGTGAGCCCAGTTCTGGGTAAGGACCTTTCCCACCACCTGTATATGTACTGAAGATGAGTGCAGATACAACAGCGGAGTTATGTCCTAGGGAAGAGTAAATAAAATGCGCTGTATCCAGGCTCTGCTGAGTTGTGACAGCTACAGCTGGTCTATAACTGCACATACAATTTGGCATAACAGATACCAACTCAACCAGCCTAGCTTGTTAGAGAACAAGGAGTAAACAAGATCCCAGACACAATACTGACAGGCTGAATTCAAGCTCAAACAAGGGGACCCCAGCCAATCCCTTTGGAGTATGAATGCACCCAAATCATTGGCCAGTGAGCTGAGCAGAGTAGGGACCCTTGTCCAATCCTGTGTATAACCCCGGGAAATTCAGCCCCCCTATGAAAGGGGGCACCCTACAGTAAAATCCGTCTCTTGCTGCATGGTCACAGTGTGTGTGTATGTTGCATTCCTGTCTCCACCTTCAGCGATACTGAGTGACACAGCAAATCCCACATACAGTAACACAGGCCTGTATCCAATATTCTCACGTTTTCGACCCACAATTTATAGCAACTAACTTGGCTCCTGAAATGTAATGGAGAACTCACAGGAAAAGCCTGAGGATTGGTCTGTGCCAATCTGATTTAAGAAGCAGAAAATAAGAAAGGAAAAGTGAAAAGAACACCAGAGGGAGTGGCTGTTTCACAGAGCTGTACATACAGCTCCCAGGCATCCCACTGGGACAGATACTGGAATTTCAAATTTGTGTTTGTGGATGGAATAGGTGAGAGAAGTTTTGGACGGGTTTCTGGGCAGATGTGCTTCTGTCTCCTTTACAAACATCAACCAGTTGCTCTCAACAGAATTGTATTATTTTGAGCTATAAAATTTAGGGGGGTATAAACAGAGCCGTATCCTGAAATGTCCCAGGGGCAGGAAATGAACTTGGATGAACCTGCTCAATCCATGGGGAAGCTGTGTTCAGTGCCAGCTGGTGAAATTTCATTAATAAATATAACAGGAGCAATCAGAGCCAATGGCACTCAAACCTTTCCTTCAAACCCTTCATTTAAACAAAAGCTGCCCTTAATTTACTCTCTCTTATAGAAGGTCAAACATTTTACGGTAGCAAATCTGATTTAAACTACTTTGTTTAAAACAAACCAACAACCTCCCCAACTATCCTAAAATCTACATTAATACAATATTTTTATTCACAGTCATAAATGGGGGATCCTTGTCATTTTACCAGCTCTTCCTGGCATTATTATATTTAAGCCATTACATGTGGTTTAACACTTTATTTAAAATTTTAATCAACAAAACCTTTTTTTTTTGTAATAAAAGTAATACAAGTAATACAAGATTCATCTGTTGCTAATTTTTCCCCCCAGAAATGGCATTTTTACATGCTTTATGTGCAGCCTCTAAAACCCACAATTTTATTATCTCATTATTGCAAAATATTATCAATTATTATCATCCCTTGTACCCTTTCTTATTTTTTATTCTAAACAATTCACACTGGTCACTGTATAAAAAGGTGGAAGAATTCTGCCAACCTGGATTTTGTGCTGAAAATTTGGTAAATTATGTATTTCAACAACAAATGCAACATAAATGATGCTATATGGCAATAACAGTCATATTTCTCTCTCCCCCTATCCCTGTATTCTCCTGAAATTTCTGTTATCTCTTTTATCTTCCATTCAATCTCACTGAGTGCATTGGACCTTTGGGATATAATTAGGTCCCTCTGGGGAAAAGTAAACCACGATGGCTATTTATAAAATTATTTAAATACTATATTTTGCCCTGGATTATTGAAATCAGTAAAAAAAAAGTGAACAATGGCACACTGTTGATTAATTTTACATATATTTTTAAACACATTAGTAAAATAATGGAATTTTCAAAATGGTGAGAGAAAAAAAGGGAAAACTTGTGGGGGCATAGAATATAAGCAAATAAAGATAGTGCAGAAAGTAATCTCACCCCTAAGGAGTTGCAGCTGGGCCAATTACCAAAGATTAGGAACAGGCCTGACTTTAACAGGCCACAGCTGCAATCAATAAGAAGCGTGCTAGAAAAGAGTGGGTTGCCTGGTTGAGAAGTAAATGGGAATCAGTTGGCTACTTTGTGAGGAAGAAAGAAAGACTCAGTGCTCTGTAGGAGCTGCCCACGAGAAAACACCAAGATGGTCTGAAACTTCTGCGATAAGGAGGCAACAGTATGGAACTTTTGTAATATAGATGACAACAAAAACACTTCAAATACTTTCTGTATGCAGCCGACCCCTTCGTGGCTCTCTTAATTTTGGTTTAATTACCTATTTATCTGCCTTCATGTGTTTTAATGTCTTAATTATGAGAGAAGTGCTTAGAAAGATTTACCCAGCCCCATAGTTACCACCTGGTAAGTGCAGGTACAAGTACCACTAATCCATTTCAGAGCAAAACAAACCAGCTGAACTTGAAAACCAAGTCAGATGAAAAGTGGAAACCTCCTTTAACCACTGCAGATTGTTGCAAAAATAAGTCCCTGGTTAAATTCAGCAATTATGTTTGCTTACACCTGATTCTCATGAATCATTGCAAATTATGAGGCAAAGGAAATTACTTTCCAATGTCATCCCCTCCATGGTTCCTACTGCATTCCAGTTCTGTTTGGGAATGTCATCATGCTGGATGGGTGAACTAAAGAATTGTCAAAGTTTATTTGAATAGATCTCATGCCAGATCCCTGGGCAGCTGGGAGAAGTCAGACACTCAAAAAGCAAAATGGAAATTTTCATATTTGCACATGTTCAGTTATAAGCACAGACTTGAATCTTAAACTGTACATATTTAGTTCATGTATTATTTTCATTGTACATGTTTTTTATGAAAGGCACTTCTGAACGATTTTTATGGTGTCTCACAGTACCCTTCAACGTCATCTTGTTCATTTTGGCAATTCAACATATTTTATTTATCTTAACTTGCAGCACGCTTCTTTTTATTGTCCACCTTTAAACTATTTTATCAGGTGTTTTTACAGTTGCCTGACTTTACTCTTTAATCTTCCTACTTCACATTTGGTCCAGATATTTTACACCTTAGAAATGTCTCTTTCCAACACTTTATTTTTCATCTCCAGTGGATTTTTTTTTTTGGTCATAGTATAGTCACTGCTAGATGAAAGACCTTAATTTATCTTTCAACACTTTCAATTTCTTTTCTATGTCTTCCTTACACTGATTTTTCTCACCTTCTCCTAAGAGAAGATCGGCTGATACTCCATCAGACTTTTTTATTATTTTGTCTCCTCTGAGTCCAAATGCAAACTTATCATGGTAATTGAACTTTTGAACTTTGTTTTCATTAGTAATAGGATATGGAGAGCAGCATTTTGAATTTATTTATTCCTAAATTGAAGAGAAAAAGTATAATAAATCTTAATTCTTGTGTAGCAAAATACTTGATCAACACAAAAATATTGATAGAATTAAAGATGGAACGAACCACATCTGCATTTGTGATTCACAGAGCCCTGACAATCGCTAACAGGTAGGCAAAAGACTAAATAAAAAATCCGGAAGAAAATTTTGAAAAAAGTTTCTGGAAGTTTGGACAAGCTTTTTGAAGGCTAGTTTGAATTTCATTCATTTTAAAGCACTCTGGATCAACCACATACTAATCATAGGAAAAGGTATCTTAAAAGTTGTGTTTTAAGAGCCCAGATTAATTTCTGAAGTAATTTAATTACTTCAGAATTAATAATTAATAATTAATTAAGAATTAATAATTGCTCCTCATGTTGAAATCCTTGTCTCCACACATAGAGCTTCCTCCTTTAATCACAGAGCCCCAGGCTGGGTCAGGCTGGAGGGGCCCACAGGGGCGGCTCTGGTGCCACCTCCCTGCTCCAGCAGGGCCATCCCAGAGCACAGGC
>NW_024518873.1:465533-521936 GCF_017590135.1 Pyrgilauda ruficollis
CCCAGGACACTCTGCTGGCTCAGGGACAGCTCCGTGTCCCCAGCACCCCCAGGACACTCTGCTGGCTCAGGGACAGCTCCGTGTCCCCAGCACCCCCAGGACACTCTGCTGGCTCAGGGACAGCTCCGTGTCCCCAGCACCCCCAGGACACTCTGCTGGCTCAGGGACAGCTCCGTGTCCCCAGCACCCCCAGGACACTCTGCTGGCTCAGGGACAGCTCCATGACCCCAGCACCACCAGGTCCTTCCTCCAGAGCTGCTCCAGCAGGTCCCCCAGCCTGTGCTGGTGCTGAGCTTGTTCCTGCCAAGGAGCAGAACCTCCATTTGCCTTGGTTGATCTTCAGATGTTTTTTCCCTGCCCAATTCTCCCAGCTGTCAAGGCCCCTGTCCTGGATAAGGGCAAATTTGGCAGAAAACCTCCAAAAGGGGGCTGCCCCAGAAAGCCAACCCACATGGCTCCTCCCCACAACTAGTTTGGGAAAAATTTCCTCACAGAGAAGTGGGAAAAAAACCTGTTTATTTAACAGGCAAAGCATTCCCCAGCACAGAAAACGAACAATACCAGATGACAAAACTCATTCGCCGCTCTGAAGAGACAACAAATTCAGAAAGTCTCTCCTGTGGGTGGTCGCTCTGTTATCAATCCCGCTGGCAGTGGGAAAGGCTGCTGCCCAGAGTAGGCCCCAGCAGGCCACAAAGTGCAAGCTCTCGGTGCTCCCCAGGTCCCAGTGCGGAGCAGGTTCAAACGGTTCCAAGAAAAGGGAAAGAAAACCACTCCAGGGAAAACTTGGACTCTGTCAGCTAGCTAAACTAACTCAGAAGCAAAGGGGCACTCTGTTCTGCTCTGTCAGTGCCCAGACAACACAGTCCAGCGCAGAATGTGGAGGAGTGTTGCTTTCAGAGGAGTAAGTGCAGTCTCTGATAACAAACTCCATGCTTCTTCTCCCCACCTTCGCTCTCAGAACCAGTCTTAAAGGCACAGAATACAATATCCAGCATAAACAGAACAGACGATTGGGGGTACAAGCATCATAATGTCACCCTAGGACAGGCCCTCTGACTGGGGAATCAGCCACTCCCAGTTCTGTATCTTGAAATGAATTGGGAGCAATGGAACAATGTAATGGAATGAGAACAGTGGTTTTTTCAGTGACTCTTGGTAACTAAGAGAGAAACAGAAACAACTGAAGCTGTGTGAGTGCAGATACCTGGAACAAGAATTAAATAAAATAAACAATCAGCTGAAATAGGTTTTGGACAGCAAACCAGGACCAGGAGAAAGAATGAACATGAACTATTAAAAGACCATATCTAAGAGAGTGTGCAAAAATTTTCCAGTGCTCAGGTATTTTAAGGAGTCCACTGTAGCCCTGTTACAACCCATCAGTTGTTTGTCAGCTCTATTCTACTATTGGGAATGAATAGAAAAAAAATATCTTGTGGGCAGCACTTGATGACAACACAAACCAACGCATCTACCCCCATCCAGACAAGACACACCAACAACCAAAATGGGGAGAACACATTTTTCATCAGAATGACGTAGAAAATATGGAAGAACATATTGGGAGGACAAAATTTTTCAAAGAATAAATCATTCTGCATTCCAACAGATGTTGAAGGTAACAAGATGGTTAACAGACTGTAAGTTGCAAATCTTGATTGATTTTTCCTAGTGTTCCCCTTGTTGGAGTCAATTCTTTTTGTTTTCTGGAATTGTGATGATGTGGCAGCAATATAAAGCTTTTCTGGTGATAATACTGATGACATGGAACAAGTGACATGGAGCCGCACAGCAAAATCAGAGCTAGGGAAAAAAAAAATCAAGAACCTTTCTAGAGGATGCCTTAAGATTTTTGTTTTACAGTATTTCCACTTTTTGTTGATTTTGAGCCATCATTGAGGATTCAATGCCAGTGGAAACAGGAGCATGATCCATAGGGAAATTCTGATGCACCTTCAGTAAGATCTCAGGAGTATTGTTCAATTCTGAATCCACAGATGTATTAAAAAGTTAAGCCATGTTGGAAGAGATTATTTACCTTCTACATTAAAGTATTAAGGTTATACATTTCATTTTATCACCATATTATCAGCACCATGTTATCACCATATTATTCAGTCACACAGTTTGACTTGATCCTTTGGGAAATCTTACAATTCTGTGAGGTTTTCTTTAGTCTAAGGAATTTTCTGTTATCAGCAACATTCACCAAGCTATCCACCAAATTAATAATAAATATACTGCAGAATGTCAGGCCTGATGTTGTTACCCAGGGCAGCCACTACTAACTGCTTTCCACTCTCAGAAAATTTATCTGCAGTTTCCAGGAAAGTGTGTCTTTTACAGCAAGTCGCCTGCCTGCTACGTCATATTGAGATAACTCAATGCAAGTCACATAATTACATCATGTAACTTTATATCATTTGACATGGCTGAGGCAACCTAACATAAAATATCACAGTATAAAGCAACAGCTGAAAAATTTAAACATTGCTTCCCCCCATCCCGCAAAAGGAAGAGGAGGGAAAAAAACCAAACCAAAACAAAAACTTAATATTTATTTTTTTCAATCCTAGCCTTTGAAGGGGAAAAAAAGAAGAAAAGAATAGCTTGTCTAAAGTATGGATTTTTATATTTTATATACGTAACTAACACTGAACTGACAGTGTCTTCAATAAAACCTGAAGCTTCTTGGGAAATGGGCTGTTGTCATGATCAGAGCCAGACCTCAGCAAACTGTCAGGGCTGCATTTTAAAAGAGTAGATGTGCTACATTTGATTAAACCTGTATATGTGCACCTTCACCTCTGTACAAGGCATTCTGATATATGTGTAATTCCCTGTGCCATTAATTTCCTAGGACGTGAGTTAAAATAGATTACAGAGCTAAAGAAACAGACATTTAGGTAGCTTAAATTACTTGTATCACTATAAAATTAGTAATTGCATTCTGATGTAACAAATGCCACATTGTAATTCTCTTTATTTTCCTGTCTAAAAAGAGGATAAGAACTACAAGGTTGATTTTTAAATAATATGGCTCATCCACAGTTTTCCTTCTTGCAAGCTCTTTGGTTTGAAAAATGGCAATTTTATCCTTGTGCTGAGCTTTCAGAAGATCAAAAAAAAAGGAATCTATTTTTAGTTATTTTCAAAACAATGAATTCAGCATTCAGAGGAGAAAGTAATTTAGTGGAGACATGGAATATTGTGACTGCAGAGAAATGTGATATTGAAGGGAAGCTGAGATTGATATGAGCTGAAACAATGAAATGTGACTATAAAGAGAGTTTAAAATAACAATAACCACACTAAGCTGAAGGTGAGGCAGGAGGTGACATGGACATTCCCATCTGGATAGCTGGCTAATGGCATTGACTGCTGGAGTTAAATGCCATGGCACACTGATATGGGTGATCAGAACTGACAGGGAACAGTAGCAAGAGATTCAAGAAAAAGTACATTTATAATACATACGCAGTTATTATATGGACCTAAGGATACCAGGGAAAAGGGACTAAGAAAAAGTGCCAGAGCCGAAAGCTCCGTCCGAAACTGAAGGGCACAGACTGGCTTTTTTGGGTTAGGACTTTCTGTTGGTTACAGCAATACAAACAGAAACTTGCTTGGATTGAAAATAAATGTTGTTCCTTCTTTTATATCTCAATCTTTGGTTCCATAAAAGACATGCTAAAATATTCTTAGATCTCTTCAGCACTATTTTTCTTGAATATAGACACACTGGAATAAAAGGTGGAAAAGTGGAATCAAAGGCCTGAGGAAAAGCCTCTGGAGCTTAAATAGGGATTTCAGATTGGCACTTATGGAAAAAGAATACTTCACCATCAATTTGAGTATGTTCAGCCTCAGGAAGAGATGGCTGAGAGGGGCCCAGCCCTGGGTGTCCCTGTGTGCAGAGGGCAGAGCAGGCCCAGGCTCTGCTCCGGGCCCAGCCATGGCCCCAGAGCCACGGGCAGGGCTGAGCCCAGGAGCTGCCCCTGCCCAGGAGGCAGAGCTGCTGCCCTGGGCAGTGCCAGCCCTGAGCAGATGGGGCAGAGAGGCTGTGCAGTCTCCTCCCTGGGGACATTGCAGAGCCACAGGGACACACTGCTGTGCCTGTGCTCTGGGATGGCCCTGCTGGAGCAGGGAGGTGGCACCAGAGGAGCCATTTCCAGCCTGACCCATTCTGGGATCAATGTGCAGTCTGCACCAGTTTTGGATACTGAATGGTAGAGGAGGCAACATGACAGGATTAGAAAGTCAGTCTGCAGAGAGAGGAATGAAAACTGGTGGCATTCTATAGGAGCACGGATAATAACAATGAACAAAGCTCCAGCAAAACAGGACCATCAGCTACTGGCATTCAGGTGCACAGTGACCTGTACTAAGCATAAATGAAATCTGTAATCTTGGTTTTTATCCAGTGTTTGGGGCAAAAAGTCAAGTTTAAAAACTGGTGCTTGAATGCAAGGACACAATTTTTTCTTTTTCTCTGGGGAAACAGATGATTCCCATTCAGATGTGTGAGGAAGCAGAGATTCTGAGCTGGCATAGAAAGCCAGTCAGGCACAGCCAATACCCTTTTTGTACTCTTCGACAGCCAAGATGTGCATCTGAACAAGATTTGTATTCCAAGGAAAAAGGATTTTTGGATTTCACTGCTCCAGGATATACTGGGATAGAGGACAGTATGTCGTTATATGTGGAAATGGAGTCACTCTGAACAACAACTTGGATATTAATAGTGAATTACTTGTTTCAGCATCTACTTCATGCTTATGACCATAGCCATAATTGCTATCTAATTTCTGTTGTTCCAGACACTAAATGGCTAAACTGTCGATCCATAGAATCCCTGAATGGGTTGGAAAGGTTCTCAAGGAGCACCTTGTTCCACCCCCCTGCCATGGACACTTTCCACTGTCCCATGGTGCTCCAAGCCCCAATGTCCAACCTGGCCTTGGGCACTGCCAGGGAACAATTCCTTATTCTCAATATCCCATCCAGCCCTGCCCTCTGGCACTGGGAGCCATTCCCTGTGTCCTGTCCCTGCAGCCCTTGGCAATTGTCTCTCTCCATCTTTCCTGCAGCTCCTTCAGGCCCTGCAGGGCCACCCTGAGCTCAGCCCAAAGCTTCTCCTGTCCCGGCTGAACAATCCCAGCTGTGCCAGCCTTTCCTCCCAGCAGAGCTGCTCCATCCCTCTGCTCATCCTGGTGCCTCCTCTGGGCTCTCTGCAGCAGCTCCAGGTCCTGGCTGTGCCGGTCCCAGGGCTGGGGCAGCTCTGCAGGTGGGATCTCACCTGAGGGGCAGAGGGGCAGAATCCCCTCCTTATTCTACTTTAGTTTTATCAGACACCTGTGGAAGCAGCTCCAGCACTTTTTCCCAATGAGAGTATCATAAATGTATAAGGTCCCAGAAAACTCCTGGGTAGCAGCTGCAAAGGTGGAATGTGGTAAGGTGTATTCCCTACAATGTGGGACTAACTAAAGAAAAAGTCATTATTGGGTGCACAGCTGTGAGAGACTCTTGTCAAATACAGCAGGGACTGGAGCAGGTTCCAAAATCATTTAAGTTTGGAGTGTTCAGTTAGACTCAGTCTGAGGTCAAGTGTGGCTGAGCAGTGGGGAAAGGAACTTGCTGCAGGGAAATAACTCTCAGTGCATCCACAGAAAGCATTTTGGGCAATACCTGCATGTTCATCTGCATGGCTACACATTATGACTGTCACATACAAGATTCTATACCAGGTTAGAGGGCTTTTTTTTCAAATGCCAAAAATGTTTTGGAGGGGAGAGTGAGAGCTGTTGTAAATGCTAGTAAATATTTCAGCAGAGTAGACACATGGAGGCAGGGTTGAAAGAATAAAATCATTTAGCTAGTTTTCTCATGGTTTCATTAAAAAAAGTAAAAGGAATACAGAGGTGTATTTCCTTGAATCATTCTGCAAATCTAAATTCAAAATTACTTATTTACTATGAAACAAATACATAGCAAAGAATTTTTCAAGGGAAAAGAAAGGAAAACCTGTCATTGTAATCTATTTTGAAGCAGAAGATCCGTGATAGGGTTAATTCTCAGAAGATTAAATGATTTTCATTAATTCACAAAACATTGTACATCGCACTCTCACTTAATAAATGTTAAATTAAAAAGAAGTAGTTTGTGTTCATAGCTATAATCCATTTTTAAATTATTTTCCATGGAAGCTGTTACACTTTGCAAAAAAAAAAAGCAAAATTGAAACATCTTTAACAACCATAGGTTTAAATTTGTTTATTTCCGTATTATAGAGGGGAGTTGTAATTAGAAAGAACTACTGAAAACAATTTCTAGATTTAAGACCTTTTCCAGTCTTCTTTGTTAACTTTTTATTAATAATCCAAAAGTATTGCACAGTCAGTGCTCACTCCCTTGGCAGGAGGCAACAAGCAAAGCAGGTTCACAGCTGATCCTCACCTCTTCCTCAGAACATATCCTTTTGATTTGTTTTTGGAATAATCCCTTTCATGTAAAAGGATATTTCTCTCATGGAGGATCACCCATTAATGTCAAGTGCATGCAAGTTTATTGTGGCAAGGTTTTCAAAACTCTGTGATAGGTAGCAAAGCTTTAAGGGGCTATAGTGATGTCTTGTCTGTACAATTTTTTTCCTTGAGTTCTGACAGAAGGAGTGTACAAATGTGTGCTGCAGCCTCATTTCTCCAAAAGGTGTTTTTTCCCTTTTTTCCTTGAATACAGAAACCCTCTTTGTCATTAAAAATGTAAAGGCTCTTCTGGTTTTGTCAATTGAGGAAGAAAATGAAAGGAAATTCTTTTGTGGCAACCTGGTGTAGCAAAGAGTCTTTCAGTTAAGGAACTGCCAAAATACATGAGATTAAAGCAGATGCATCTTGACAAAACTTGTCATTAAAAATATATGTGGACAATAGGAGAACACGTCAAAACCTGAACATGGTTGATGCATAAGTCCCAGAACACTTGTCAAATATTCATTTTATCCTTCTTTTGATTCAAATTGAAAGAGTTTCCTATTGTTTTGGGAAAAAAAAAAAAAAAAAAGGGAAAAAAGGGGGGGGAAGGGGGGAGAATAAAACTCGTTTTTAGAAAAAAATACTTCAGAAACTTAAGATTTGAGTAATTATATTGCAATAAGGAAAGGAAAGGGGACCCAAAAGGAGCTGTGCCAAGAGCCAATAAGGTCCCTGGTACTGGAGGGTTGCAGAGATCTCCCCTTTCTAAATTATGTTGAACTCAATCGGGCACAGATCAAACCTAAATGTTCCTCTTCCTTAGAAAAGACGGAATAATGAAAAGAAAATTTACCCTGATGAAAAGTGAAAAGAAATGGAAATCACCAAAATTTCAAGAGGCAGAAGGCAATTAATTACCTGGGGTCCAGAAGTGCTCTGGGACGCACTGCAAGTCTGTTAGGCACAAACAGGACTAGGGAAGCAGCAACTGAGATCACGAGAGCTGAAAATGCCCAGTTTGCCCAGCTGAGCAACTGGATATTCCCCTAAGACTGGAAGATGCCTGGGAAAACACAGTATCTGTGAATAATACACTGAGGCATTTCATGGTCTGCAACTCCTTATTTTAAAGTATAAATTTTGGGTTAAATAGTATTATTTATATTGTGATACCCTACATTTCTACCAAGAAAAGGGTTCATAAACCGTGTGGTTTCTGCATTCAAATGTCCTAAAACAAGCGAGACTTATTTTATTAGTGGACTTGTTTGTGTCTGGCTCTGGAGATCACCTGATGGATGTCATTGTAGGGGCTATAATACACCAGTGCTCCTCTGAACAGTGGCTACTTTAATTGTGCCATGTTTATTTATTTTAAATAAAACTACTCCCTGAGTGCATTCCAAGTCAAATTCAAATACCTCAGTGACTACAATACTTTTTATTGCCTTTCACTTCAAGAAAGGGAGTAGAATTCATGAAGCAGTCAGAGAGAGAACTCCTTTATGCATCACATGCAGGAATATCCCAGCTCTAAGACATCAGAAAACTACTGGAAATAATTGAAATTCAAGGTAATAAGAGGAAAAAATCCCATCTTTATAATGACACAAACATCCTTTTTTAGTGAAGGACTCCCAGTCAGTACAGGAAATACAAGAAAGATTTTAATAGGCATTTGAATTATCCTAATGGTGTTCTATATTTGCTAACGTAAGATAAACATGATTATCATACAGTGTAACTTTTGTTATCCAGCATTATCAAATTAGTGACTCATTTGTAATGTAAATAAGTATTATTAGTTTTAAATATGGAAGATTTACATAGCTAATGAAATGACTGTGAAAACATTGTCTTAGGGCAGTTAAAAGCTATGTTACATTTAGCAAAACTGTGAACATGAATATTTATTCTTTCACAGCAGAAAGAATAACCAACTTATGAATATAAAATAATAAAGCAAATAGTGAATTACATTTATAATCAATAATCATTCTGGGATTAATTTATGTAAAACTGCCCTTTTCACCTATTTTCAGTACATTTTGAACTTAATTCATTAAAATGGTTCACTCCATCACAATAATCGACATCACCATATTTGACAAAAGGCAGAGTTCATTAAAATGTATGGCAAACACGCAAAGATTTTTTTATAAGGAAGCAGCTTATTTGAAGGAGCAGAAGATGTAAAATAATTAAGTCCTTGCCATAAGCTTAAAGCTCCCTTCTAATAGCACAGAAAACCTCCAAAGAGAGAAGACACTCTTTACTTCACCAGGGTGCAGAAGAGATGGTGAAGAAAATATTTCCCCAATATTTGGAAGATGTAACAACTAAACACCAGCATCATCACTCACCTTTTTACTCTTTTAAATCCTTTTTTTCCCTCCAGACTATCTCCCATTTTTTAAATTAAAAATGTCTACATCCTTCAGAGCTATTTATGGTGTGTTGAATTTACATCAATCTGATGAAGCAGAGCAGCATAAAAAAATGAGAAAATGTTCATGGTGAGCTGACTCTTGGTGAGTGTCCTCAAACCTGAGATATTCAAGGTGCGTTGTGTGCTCAGTACTCACAGGGTTAATTGACCTTCAGAAAAATTACACTGACCAATGTGGCCAAAATCCTATGGAATTTTGATTTTTAATTAATTACCAGAAGAGAATCCTCTGAGTAATTAAGTCACAGTGCAAGCATAGGCTTTTATGGTTTGTGTGAGTAGCAACAATTTTTACATTCAAAAATATATTTTACATACAGAATATGATTTGACAGCAATGGACAAACTCTCCTATTTTCCTCTTTATTTTTACACATGGATTTCTTTGCAATGCCACATGACAGATCCTGTTCACAAAGATGGGACATGCTCCAATATCTTGGCTTATTACTGCAATCTTGCACTGATTGGAATGCAGCATTCTTATATCTGAATTACACTTTTTCCTGATTTTCTCCATTTCCAATATATCTGAACTGAAATACTTAAAATATTTCTCTATGTACAAAGCTAGTTTACATTATTCCTAATTTTTTACAAACAGTTCTAGCTTCACGAGTTTTGAGCTAATATGGAAGGTGTTTGAAGGTTTGAAAGCCCAAGAAAACCTCACAAAGTTCATAGGAATTTTTTTTTTTTTTTTTTTTTTTTTTTTTTTGGTTAATGAACTAATCAGTGATAATCAGCTGCCAAACTTGAATTAATTACATTAAATTCAGGCACTCAGCAGTTTGGAGAATCTGAACTACTATGCTGCTTCTCCCTTATCTTGAGTTCGAGATAAACACCATCCATTCTTTCTCCGAGGCAGGCTACAAGGCAGAGTTTGTTCCCATCTCCAAAGTATCTTGAATTCATTAGGTGGGAAGAGGTTGACAAGTGCAGTTGGAACGCCCAGAGTGCCCTGAGGTGAGAGGGAGCAGTGCCAGTCTGGTCAGACGTGCCCAAATCCCTCTGGTGAGAGGGGAGCCAGCTCAGAGTGCTTTGCTCGCCACCACCCTAAATAAACAAACAGAAACAGTGCCAGGGGCCTCCAGCCACACATCTGCATCAGATGCAGATGCTGACTTAGGAGAAAGAGAAGTGAAACCGTTGTCTTTCTGTGCTGATAATCCATCAAGCAGGCCCCGATGACAGTAAAAGCCTTTGGACCAGTGAGAAGGTTATTTGGAGCCACATCTCAAGCACTGTCAGAAAGAAATGAGCTTTTTTTCCCCCCTTCTCCCTTGCCAATCACATGAATCATCAAGTCCTCTGGCATTTTAGAATTAGCAAGTGCAGTGCAGAGTTATGAAAACACATTCTTCCCCCAGTCTCATTTCTCGTGGGCTAATTATTTGACCTCAAAACTACATGGGTTTTGATCAGATAATGGACTTCAATTAACAGGAAATTGTTAGAAGTACTGCACAAATTGAATTCATTAGCAAAATAATTTTCTGCAATCAGTTCTGTAGGTATTTTGAAACCACAGAAACCAGTTCACTCATGGTTTTCCAAGGCCAAGATCAAACTGGCAGAGTGTGTTTAGATGGGATATTGGGAAGGAGTTGTTCCCTGGGAGGGTGGGCAGGCCCTGGCACAGGGTGCCCAGAGCAGCTGGGGCTGCCCCTGGATCCCTGGCAGTGCCCAAGGCCAGGTTGGACACTGGGGCTGGGAGCAGTCTGGGATAGTGGAAGGTGACCCTGCCCAGGTGGAACTGGGTAAGGTCCCTTCAAACCCAAACCATTCTGGGATTCTATAAATTCAATTTTAGGCAGAGACCATGGACTGCACCTACTCCCACTATCATCCATAAAGGTTTCACCCTCTTTGCTCCATGAGAGTAGCAGCAGAATACTTCAGAGACCCTGCTCCTATGCTGTGAACAGACCAACCCATTTTGACACAGTGAAAAACAATTTTATATCAGGCAAAACCTTTTCAAGGCACTCAGATTCATAGCTGAGATCATTTCATATCTGACTGCGCAACTTCTGCTGAAAGGCAGAGCAGGCTGGTTAGATAGCTAAAGTCTCCTCCTCCTGTACTTAAAACTAGGAGAAAATTTAATGTCTTTAAGTGGAGATCTTTGTTTCCTGGACACCAGGGAACTTCACTCCTTAGTTCATAACTCCCCATCAGGTGTGCAATAATGCTGGGCTTGAGGGAAGCACATCCAGTGTCTCCATGTGTGCAAGGCTTATAACTCTCAAAGAATTCCTTTTTTGTTTTTTTTTTTTTGTTGGTGCTGACCCCAGTAGCCCTAGTGGAAGTCCTGCCCCTTGTTAGGACAAGAGCTGACAAACAGCTTTGCATCATCAGCTCAGAAACACTGTCTATAATTAATGAAGAGTTCTTCTAGAAGCCTGATTTACCACAATCTCACTGCTTTATTGACAGCTATTGACATAAACCTTTTATTTCATTTATTTCTATATATTTCATATATTTCTATGTATAAATAATCTTGAATTTTAATGCTTTTTAACTTTGTCTAGTTCCTGTTTCAGGACATGTCAAACGCAATGTAAGAAGGCTGGACACTCATTGCTGCAATGCTTGGAACATTAATATCTCTGCTGATGATTTCAGTGGGGCCACCATCTGACTAAACATTCTAAATGAGGGAGGGGATAAGAAACAAACATTTTAAAAAGGAGAGAAAAAGAAAAAAAGACAGCACTCCACAATGTTTCAAAATAATTTGGTTTCATTACTTGTGCCATGTATACATAAAATTATACAATGAATTGAGGGTAATAATAACACACTGGAAAAATGAAGCGTTCCTCCTGAGTAAGCCAGAGACTTAAAAGATTTGTGCACAATCAGCAGATATCCTTTACATTCCTCACAAAAATTAGAATTACTATAAGGCCTTCCCTAAACCAAAAATAAAGCAAAAATCTCCCATTATAAGCCCCAAAATCTGAGCAATAGAGCTGAAACTTCCAGTAGAAGAGAGGAAGAGAGATAAATGGAAACATAAAAGAATATAGATCTGTGCTGCACCTGTTTGACCTTAAGGCATAACTCCTGCTCCTTCAGGGGAGAGTAGATAGCAGCACAAAAATAAAACAATAAAACTTGGCTGACTTTAGGCTCACCTTAAGAAGAGTCTCTCTCTCTTTCTCTCTAGCAAAGTTCCTTTTTTGCATATTATAATATGTGAGACAATTCCAGTTGGATTTATCCATGTATTTTTAACTCAGACGTAAAATTTTGCTTCAGGCTGAAACTTGGCATACCAGATCTCAGCCAAACAGCAACTTTATAAAAAACCTAGAAGGTGAAGGAAGGCTGAATCCTTAACCTTCAAGACTGCAAAGCAGCAGCATATTAAAAGTAATACAGAATAGGAACAAATCCCAGTTTCCCACACGATAGCTGCAGCACATCACATGAAGTATGGACACAAACACATTTGTGAAGACAATAAACATTATTTCTTGCAGTTTAGATGCAGTTTTCATTATTATCAATATTTATTGTCACAGAGGGGATGTTTAAAGGTGATTTGGAACCTCTTTGGGAGGTGCTGTCCCAATCCCTGGAGGTGTCCAAGGAACGCCTAGAGGTGGCACTCAGAGCTCTGGGCTGAGTGAAAAGGAGGGGATCAAGGTTGGATTTATGGGAAGCCAAGGCTAAGAATGAAAATAGTCAGACATTCCAGTCATAAACATTGTTGACTGATGGAACTTATCACTGTCTAAAATGGCTGAATACTCTGTTCAGCAGGGGTCTGAATGCTGGGAAGCTGAGCAGAATGCAGTAGGAGATCATGGAAAAGTTTAAAAATATGTTTAAAAATATGAAAAGCCTTCTGAAGATTTACACCACATGCACTGTTTTCTGTTTCTTGGTTTCATTCTGATAGCATTATGAACTATTGTATTAAAATTTTAGACTCTTACTGAGACGGATTTATCAGGGTTGATCAATCAGCCTTGCTGGACAACTGGAAAATAGGAGATATTGTAGCAAGGGATCTTTATGTGTGTGCACATAAAAGAATGTCAGTACAAACTGACAAACACTGTTATTTACTGAACAATCACTCTGCTGGAATGTTAAAAATACCAAGGGAAAAAAATTGAGAAAACAAGAGGTTCTGTGTAGGAGGAGAGAAAAATGGGAAATCGTAGGTGTGACTTGTTCAGGATAAAGTTTGTTCCATTTTCCACATCTAAAATGCAAGAAGAGCTAAGACATGCACAGCCTGGAGTAACACAGTGCATCTTGAGGGGGCATAAAGAGCCAGTTCCATGTGGCTGGGGTGTATTGAACCACTCCTGATGGGAATATTGTCTCCCACAAGCAGAAACCTGAAATAGTTCAAGTTCACAAGGTGTGCAGCTCCCAGTGCTCGCAGCTACACTGCAGCAAAACTGGATCAGCACAGGGAGGGCCGAGGCATTTAAATGCTCATCCAGAGAGAAAACAAGCTTGGAATTGCTGAGAGCAGTGTGACCTCATGGTTTTGGCCCTGTTGCACACTCATATCCCACCACCTCAGACAGGAAACCTCTCACTCCGTCTTCCCATAAAAACCCCTCCTGAATCATTCCCCCACTGCCATCCTAGATCATATGTGAAGCTGAAGTAAACTTGTAAATTAATGCACACATTACATTGTACACATACATAAGTAAAATATATGCAGTTGTAAGGTTTATAATGCTTTCTTCCTGGGAGAATTCCAGAAGAGTTTTATAATTTAAATAAAAGGCAGAAAAGCATATGTATAATCAATGTTTTATTACACGTTTTGAATAAATGAAAGGCAAAATAAAATGTAACTCTGCATTATAGAGGAAAGTGGAATTTAATTGCACAGCTCTATCAATACATCTCTGAACTGTATTTAATATTCTGGTTGTTAAAGATGGAGAAAAAATACTTTTCAAGGAACAAAGAAAAACAGAAATACAATAGAAGATGAAAAATAAATCAATATTTCAGAAATCCAGACAGCATTTTCTTGGTAGAATTCTCCACTAATTTGCCTTTATGGTATATCATACTCAGAAATTTGGATAAACCTAAACAATCTTAAGTGCACCAGTCATTCAGCAAACAGAGATACTCACACCATGGCTTTGGCCTTACAATGTTTGTAGCTCCTCAAGTTCTGTAGCTCTTGCAGAAATGTGTTAACTGGGTCCCAGTCAGAGGATGAGGACCCTGTAGCAAGATT
The DNA here is from genome assembly GCF_017590135.1 of Pyrgilauda ruficollis. Taxonomy (NCBI): domain Eukaryota; kingdom Metazoa; phylum Chordata; class Aves; order Passeriformes; family Passeridae; genus Pyrgilauda; species Pyrgilauda ruficollis. The sequence continues at coordinate 479,695 of NW_024518873.1, forward strand.
TGTTGGCTTTGGAGCCTAACAGTGGGACTGTTCATCATCACAGGAATATTTGCCAGACCATGGGCTTCAGGATGTCTCCAGTAAGGGCTTAGGTTGCTCCACTGTGCTGCATGTCCCCACAGTCCAGCTTATTGTCATCCCAGCAGGGCTGAGGGGCACAGAGCCCCAGGCTGGGTCAGGCTGGCCTGAGCTGCTGCCAAGGCTCTGGCTGAGCTGACTCTGGAAGTTGATCCCTTTTAAAAGCAATCCAGCAAAATGAGTGATGAGTTTTACACCAGGACCTCGAATCAGCCCAACAGCAAAGGCCTTCAGGGTAGTTCAAAGGAGAAAGAAGACAGACAGGACCATCCAGAGGGTGGGACCATGGCAATCCTGAGTTAGATTGCTTAAACTTCTTTGTAAGCCACCTCACATGCCAGATCCAATAAGCACATTCAGCCCTCTGCCTCATGCTATTGAATTCTCCTAAGACACGATGACCAGCTCTTACTAGGAATGGGAAGCAGAGAAATATAAGGGGGAAATTAAAGATGCATATTGACAAGGGGCAGGGAATTTACATTTACATTTCTTGGCTTTTTAATCAGGTAAACACATTTTCTCTCAAAATCCATATGAAATAGCGTTAATACTCATGCAAATACTTTTATCAATGATATAGTGTATTCTTGCACTATTGTGTGATTATACATGTGTGTTAATGTTAAATAAAAATTAAGAAATTTTTTTTTATTTCAGAACTAGGATGCTTGGAGAACATAATTTTTAATTATTATTTTTATTAAGTTGGATGTCCAAGATAATAAATTCCAGGTCAATTTTGCTCAATAACACAGAGAAATGAGTCAGCTCTTAAAATAATGTGCATGTTTTAACTGCCCACTGAATTTCCAGATACCAAAAAATGTCCTTCAAGATTTCTCATTTCTTCTAATTTTTTCTCTGCAAGATTTTTATCTTTAAGGTCCCTCCCCACCCAAATCATTCTGTGACTCTATCAAGTTCCACTAAAATGATATTAATAACAGTGAGATAAAATCAAGTAAAAAACCAACCAAACAAAAAAAGGTGACTTTTATATGCTTTGATATTTGTGGTTTAGGTATAGATCTATATGTTAACTCCCACAGGCAAAGAACTGTGGTAATTAAAACAAACAAAAAAACCTTTTTGCATCTCTGCAATCACACAGAATTAATTTGGCAAAGTTCTGTTAAAAGGACAAGTTTACTCTGTGCTGTGCATTATGAAGCATTCATAATAAACCAAAAACTAATAGAATTTTCCAAGATTTGAGCACATAAACTGTACTTTGTTTTTTGCCTAAAAGCATCTAAAATTTACCTGCTTGGAGGAAAAGACATGATCAATAATGACCTGTAAGAACTCCAAAAGGAGATTTGTGTAGTGTAGCAGGAAGCTGAGGGGAAGATCAATGCATAAACATTAATGTACCTGGCAGCAGAACTGATTTAAAGGGTCAAGAAGCAGCAGCCAGAGGATGCTCTCGAGCTCCATCAGGAACCCAACATGTCCCAAACCTGAAAACAACTTCCTGGTACACGAGAGCAAATACCTGAGGTGAGCCATCTTGCTCTTGCCAGGGGGATAAATTGTCATAAATTACTCAACACTGACTGCAGGGAAAAACAGGGAGTTGCTGCCAAGCAGCTGATATGGAATGAGATCTCTCCCCAGTTCATCCCAGAATTCACACTGTGCAAAGTTACAGAACAGACGCAGCACCTTGCACAGATATCTGCAAGATGAATCCATTTCCCTAAATCCTGTAAAAGCCGGTGAGAAAATAACACTTCTTAACATGGCTACAAGGTAAAAACGAAGGATGGACTTCTTGTGAAAGGAAAAGGTTGCCTTCTTTCCTGCTTCTCAGCAAAAGACCCTTTTAAAGGAAAATGGGTGTGTCCTTTTTCTTAATACATTAAATAATAAACTGATGCATAATGCATTAAATAAGAAGACCACATTAATAATAAATGAACAAACAAAACCAATGGCATCCAATTTGGCCAGTGGCATCCTGACCAGGGCAGTGATTGCCCCCTCTGCTGACACTGCTGAGGCTCCTCAAGGGCTGTGTCCAGTTCTGGTCTCCTCATGGCCAGAGAGACCTTGAGGAGCTGGAGTGCGTCCAGGGAAGGGAACAGAGCTGGGGAAGGGGCTGGAGCCCCAGGAGGGGCTGAGGGAGCTGGAAAGGGGCTCAGTCTGGAGAAAAGGAGGCTCAGGGGGGACCTTGTGGCTCTGCACAACTCCTGCCAGGAGGGGACAGCCAGAGGGGTCAGGCTCTGCTCCCAGAGAGCAGGGACAGGACAAGGGGAAATGGCCACAATTTGTACCAGGGGAGGCTCAGGTTGGACAGCAGGAAGAATTTCACCATGGAAAGGGTGCTCAGGCCTCAGCAGGGGCTGCCCAGGGAGGTTTGGAGTGCCCATCCCTGCAGGTGTCCCAGGAAGGGCTGGAGGTGGCACTGAGTGTCCCTTGGCTGGGCACAAGGTGGCATCGGGCACAGGTAGGACTAGATGGGCTGGGAGGGCTTTTCCAGCCTAAATGATTCTGGGATTCTGTGAAAACGGGAACACTGCTGTCTATTGTAATAAATCCATCTAACCTTCTCACCACTGCTTTTATAAATTAGGAGCAATCCCAGATTGCAACAAAGACATCAAGATTGGTCCAAAAGAAAGCAGAGTTAGCAAACCCATAAGCAGTTTCGCTGCCCCAGTCACTGGAAGAGAGCATGGCTGCTCTTCAGCTTTCATGGGGATTGTATCCATTTACCCTGTTAGCTGAACAGAAACCTCAGAGCACAGCAACGGGTAAAAAATGGAACCAGTAAACTGCAGATTAGGGAATTTGCTGTTGTTTTGGCATCTCGATCACATCTATCTATTACCAGTCTGTTTTCCCACCAGTTGACAAGTCCAATATATGAATCCATATTGGAATTTCTTTCATGTCAGTAATCATTAGGGAGCATGTTACAAGTACCACAGGTTTATAAGATCTGTCAGGCTCAAAATCTATCCCTGTAAAAGTGACTTGCACTACAGGGTTTTACTTTTATCAACAGATTTACTGCTGCAAGTTCTTAAAATTTTCCAAATTACATAAATGACAGTGCTGGCAAATTACTGAAATCATTAATAAAAAGCAGTGGAAACAGCTGGAATCTTCCCATATTCCACTCCTTGCATCAAACAACACTCAACAAATTGGTACCTGGCAACTTCTGTGTTGCTTATATGGCAATTAATAACCAACTTCAAAACATTTAAATTATTTGGTTTATTAGTAAACATAAAACTATTACATGCATGAACACACTTTGCATTAAAATTTTGTCTACATTTCTCTTCAGAAAATACAGAAGACACTTTCTTTAAAGATCTATACCATTTTTTTCAAAGTTATATCATACCTACCCATGTGTCCACTACTCATATGCTTGTATTAATTTGCCTGGTAGAAATATCACATTTAGAAGTTTAAAGATACTAAGATGTCAGTTTTTGGAAAATTTCCATCACAGTTGCCACCCTTCATTTCTGAGGTAATTAAGACAGTTACCTGGTAATATCAGCCACCATCATATTCTCTCAACTAAACACGCACATGCCTGAACAGCCATTTATCACAACCCCTTTTTGCTACTTCTTCTGGCATCTCCTTACTCCCATGGGGCTGGCTGAGCTAGAGAGGCTGCTGAGCACAGAAAATGAAATTCAGATTTCCATAAATCAGAAGGGTCAGAGGCACAACCCAGTGTGCTGATGGCTAGGGCAGCACATGTGAGAGCACATCTGTGGAACTGGTGTATTGAAGCTAAAAAAAATCACCTGTAAAGTGCTTACATGTATATACATAGCTCTGTTTTGCTTCTAATTACATCAGAAGAAATGTGAATTGAAGGGAAAAATAATCCAAACCCAATCTATTGTTGGCTGCAGTGTTAACTGAGCTAAAAAAACAAACTTTCAAAAAAATCAGTGTAAAATAACTTTCAGTAGACCCAGGCTTTTGTGACAATGTGAGAAGACCTTTAAGCAAATAAAAGAGCATCCATCAATCCACCAGAGCCTGCAGGGCTCTGGGAAAGAATTTTTAACCCAGTGTTCAGTGATTTCTTGTTTAGGACATCAGTTAAAGGTCCTGAATTTCCCTAGCTCTCTCCTGCACCCTCCAAACCTCAAAATTCTTCTTGGTTTCCTCTTACTCTTAATTAACCTGACTCAATCCATGATATTTCCAATGATTTGTAGTGAATATTGCTCATTATTGCTGCTTATCAATTTCTCTTGTAGATACAAAGAAATTTTAAACCTCCACCTGGGGGGGAAAGAAAATCTGGCCAATTTTCTTCAGATTCAGCATCATGAACACTCATATTTTCAATTATTGCAACATAGCAGGTACAATTAAAGATGAAGGCACATCTTGTAGTTCTTTAGAAAAGAATTCTGATTACAACATCAAAGTTCCACATAAATCTCAGTAGCTGCTTCAATTCAGAGGACTCCAACTAAAAAGAGAAATTTATTGTTTTAGAGGAATATTACAAATAAGATAAATGAATGGTCATTTCCATGTTTTTCCCAGACTTTAATCTTGGGATAAGTAACCTAGTAGACAGAATAAAGAGGGGAAAAAAAAAAAACAAAAACCAAAAACCAAAAAACCTTCTCTCTCATTTTGCATAACTGAATTAAGAGGCAAAGGAAACAGTATTACGATACTTCAAGTATGTGCCTGTAGGAGTTGATTCTACTCACATTATTGGCACATGCTTAAAAGGAAAGAAAACCACTCATGTCAGCAGGAAGCAGAAATACCTACTGCTGGAAGTAGGAAGGCTTTACTCAAGGGACCAATCTTCTTGTACTAGGAATTATTTAAATTGAGGAAAAATATATGTAAGACAGTCCTCCTAAAATTTATATTTTTCATTTGGAATCCCAGAGGAAAATATCCCTCAAGGAGGAGGCACCAGACAAGCTGCAGCTCATGGAGCTCCAGCAAAGTTGTGCCTAACAGATTTCCTGAATTATTGAAAAGGCAAAAAAGAAATAAAAAATGTTTTGAAGCAACCTTTTAATGTCTAATCAATTCTCAAGCCTGTTACTTTTTGGGAATAACAAGGTTTTTCTACTATAATGCCAGCAGTTAAAGCTATAAATGTGTCTATATCAACATAAAGACACTCCCACACTAGGTGAGAAAAGGCAATTTAGAATTCCCATTCATTTATTCCAAAAATTAGAAAGAATCCCAGGAGCATCTTTCAGATTTACATGAACCTTACTACACCCATTCATAAGGAATAGTTTGCCTCCCAATATCACCTAATGTACTATCTATAAACCTCTGAAGGAAATGGTTCATGAGCAACAGGAAAATAAACAGGATTTGAAAGATCTGATATTTAAAAAAAAAAAAAAAATTAGTAAAGTGACAAGATTAATGGACTATACTGGATGATAAATTTCTGAGAATAATCCTCTAATGTCAGGATAAAGTCAAAATAACCTAATAAATCCTTTCTCAGCTATGATATATTAGTAGAAAAATATTTCTGGAAAAAAAATATTTCTGAAAAAAAATATTGTTCACAGTGTTCTCAGTGTGGCAGAAGAAGAGTCATCCTGTAAGACCTCAGCAAGGAGCTTCATATTACTAGCTGGGAAAACAGAAGGATTTCTGAATAATCCTTCTGATCTGGCAGAATTTCTAAGATAAGGATGGTTATCTACCTTACAGAACAAAGAGTGTGGTTGGATCCTATGTGTATTGACAAAAAGAACAAAAAAAGAGACACGTCTATAATCTGTAGAAAATTTCAAGGTGAACAATTCAAAACTTACATTTCACATATATATATATGCGTGTGTGTGTGTGTGTGTGTTTGTGTGTGTGTGTGTGTGTGTGTGAAGGACTTGAGCAAGATATTTTAACATCACAGTACCCTATATAATTAAAGACTGATACTTTTTAGAATGAGTCCTTTAAATATCTTGAAATTAACTCGGGACTCAAATTAAAAAAAATCTATATTCAGAAAAGAAATCAAAGAGAATTGGTAGCTATATAAGAACTGCACATTTGATGAGGAAAGGAAAACTGCAGCAAAAGTACTTACAAAAAAAAAGTACTAACTTTATCTTAAATGTTACGCAAACTTGCCTTTCAGCTGGAAAGCTGACAAAATTATATCAGCCAACATTATGGCCCTGCAAATTCCATTAGTAAAAAATTATTTGTAGTAATTTTTGCAGTATTTTTAAAAAAGCTTTTAAAAGCCCCATCCCAGCACAATCTCTGAGAAAATGTATATAGGGTGGCTAATGTTACAATGTCTTAAAAATATTAGCTTGCTGGACAAATATGTACTTTTGGATAAGCACACCTGACCTTACAGCAGCCATTTTTCTAAATGTTACAACCCTACTAATAGTTTCAATTAAATAAAATTTAAAGCTGAGAAAATATCACAAAAGGGTAATCTAATGTTTGGTCATTAATGTTCTTATGTAAAGTGATATTTACAACAGCATTTGGAGATCCAGGAAATATTCCTGGAAAAAAAAAAAAAAAAAGTAAAAAGAGCTTTAATAACTTCTACTCTTCTACTACACTGAAGGTTTGTGTCCTGCACATCCCCAGAGGTGCTGGAAGGGTCATCCAAGACCAGCTCCTCAGGCTGGAAGATGAAACTCCCTTAGAGAATTTATTTGTGAGGGCATGAAGTGATAGGACAAAGGGAATGGGTTAACACTGACAGAAAATAGGGCTGGATGGGATATTGGGAAGGAATTGTTCCCTGGCAGGGTGGGCAGGCCCTGGCACAGGGTGCCCAGAGCAGCTGTGGCTGCCCCTGGATCCCTGGCAGTGCCCAAGGCCAGTTGGACACTGGGGCTGGGAGCAGCCTGGGACAGTGGAAGGTGTCCCTGCCATGGCAGGGGTGGCACTGGATGGGATTTAAGGTCCCTTCCAGCCCAAACTGTTTCATAATTCTCACACACCAACCCTTCATCTTCAGGTCAAACAATGTTTCCATTGCTGCCTTACACTGGACAGAATTTAGGACAGGCTCTTAACATATAAAATGACCCTGGTATTAGTGAAACAAGGGATTTCAGTGTATTTAAGGGGTCTATTATTTTTTTTTAATTAATAAAAAAAGCTTTTCTAAAATTCTTACCACTTCCCCAATCCTGGGCTGAGCAATACTCTCAATCCCTGGAAACCTCCAGAGCCAGAAATTTCACTCATCTCTGTATTCATGGCAACTGGGAATAGTTTCCATGGATTAGCTGGTCATCTACCAGCTACTGCCATGCAGCATGTCTGTGATAAAAAGGGGAAAACTACATGGAAAGTTGATAAAGCTGAATGTCACACACATAGAGCTGGTGCTGCCCTGCCCATCTCTGCTCACCTGTGTGGACCAAGGAGGGAGGACCACAGGGAGAGGTGCCCCAAAGACAGAGCTGTCTAGAGGCCTGGGAGGAGAAAACAGCAAGAAGAGACACTTCAACAGCAACAGAAATGTCTGAAGAACTGTAGTATTTACATGAATTCCATGTGCCCTTTTGCTCAAATGTACCCCAGCCTCTTTAAAGATGTTATGGTCTTATATCTGCTCCACAAGAAAAAGATCTTCTAAAACTCAGCTATGTTATTTTTGTTATGCATTCCTTAGAATTTTCTCTTAGTTGTAGACACAGCCAAATTTATTAGACAAGAATATTTTTACTTCAAAGTTTCCTAGAAAATATAAATTTAATATTATTAATGCCTCAGTTTGAAAAGACAGGTGTCTGCTAAGGAAGGCAGGAGCCTCTCTTGAAACACAGATTGTAAACCCCCTCCCCACCACTGAATTATTATAATTTTGAAATTAAGGGGGTTCTCAGGCAAAGATATGTGAGTCAGAATAACAGTTCTTTATTAGGAAGAATAAAGTGCAGTAATATAAAACAACATTAACAGGGTCAGAATAGGAGCTGACACCCTGTGGGTCAGGGAATTGGCAGCAGTCCCATTGTCGTGGTTTGACCCGAGTGCTGTGGTTCTGTTGGAGCAGTGTTCCTGTAGAAGGGTGGAGTTTTCCTCTGAAGATACAGTGGTGGTGTAGATGGGCCTGGTGTTCCTCTGGGAATTCAGTGGAAAAGCTGTCCTGGTGTCCCAAAATCTCAGATTATATCCAAGTAGGAATGCTTGGCTCCTCCCCCTGGGCAGAGCATCGCCCAATGGGATGATGTCATTTTTATCAGTCATGAAGTGAGACTCCATGGCCCATTAACAGCAGAGATCTCCTGGAGAGAGAATATGTCTAGGAAGACATAAAGAAAACTGCCCCACCTGGTTTTAACAGCTGGCCCATTAACAGAAGATAACTGCCCCACCTCTAACAAATGGCAATAGAATACACACCCCCAGCAACATCTTGCGTTTGCAACCTAAGACAATTAAAATTTAAAAAAAAAATTAAACTAGGCCCATTGTCCCACTGACATCCCCAGAAATTTCAGAGAGGTCAATCTTGATCTCCTTGCATGTTGAAGACAATGATAAACCAACATCTATTTAATGCTTGTACCTCCTAGAGTCTCTGGTGTTCATAATAAACTCAGCAGTTTCTCCTTATTTTATATTAATTGGTGGGCAGCCAGATGTTGTGTTCTGCTGGAAAACAGCACATGCTGGCAACATGGACATTTGTTTCAGAAATCAACATTCCAATGAGAAGGAAAGAAGCTAATTAGACAGCAAGATATTAATTAATTACATCCAGCTAAGAAAGCAGAGGTTTCCTCACTGCCAATATATCGATGTTACAACAGAGGATTGCAGTTTCTTTATTGAGCTTTCATTAACTAAATAATGTTATCATTTAATATTGCCCTTCTGAAGATAGTAATAAAGCTTAAATAAAATCAGAATCACTGAGTACACCAATAGTTCATTGTTTTTCTTACGGCATTGTTGTTTATATCAAGTCAGAGCACACACTGAGTTACTTAAGATTTCCTCTACGAAATTCTCTGAACTTTCTGAAATTAATTTTCATACTACCTGATGGAGCAAATTTTCAGAGTTGGTCATTTGCCATTTAAGTTTTAAATAAAAAGTGCATTATTTCTTCCAAGCCTTCAAAATCTGTGATGGTAGGATACAAGAAAGTATTTCTGAGAACACTGCTCAAATTTCAGAATTCTGAAACTCTGATTTTTCCTACAGTCAAATTCTTCTCCATTTACCATAAACGTCTGATTTATCCATGGGGCCTGGACTTCAAGATGTGTAGTTAGTGTTTCAACAAAGATGTGATACCTCCAGGACGGAGAAAGCTGTAAATAATTTCTAGTTCCTACACTGTGAAGTTTTGGGACTCAGGGGATCATTTTTCTTTGTGTAGAAGTGACCACTGGAAAGGTTTCCTTTCTAGGGTGTGGTAGAATTTGAGTCCTCTCACATTACACACAACCTTTGAAACAAGGAGCTTGTGAAGCTGATGAGACACTGCAATGAGAAGCTGTGTTCCAGCCCCAAAGTTGTCCCAAATAAAGCTACAGCATCCTCACTGTGTTTCACAGGAACCCCTTTTTGAGGATGAGAAAAGATGGCAAGTGCTCTCTTGTGGCATTTGAACTGCATATATTAAGAATCCTTCTGGTTTATGTAGTTATTAAATCATCAGCCATTTGTGAAACTTCATAGAACTTCATCCCTCTCAGTGCAGAGGTAAGTAAGCCTATCTTTAGAAAGTCCTGGAATAAAAATATATTCTTTATATATTGAAACTCCATCTATTCCTCAGCACAGTCACACTCCTAGGGCTCTATAAAATGTTAACAACTGTGAAAGCTTTCAGTGTGTCTGTCATTGCCACCTGAGCTTCTCAGGCCCACTCCTGGAAAACCACTGCAGTGAGATGTCCTGGATTATACCCTTATGTTATATCCTGAAGGGAGGTGACAAGAAAGATGGAGAGAGACTATTTACAAGGGATGGAGTGACAGGACAAGGGGGAATGGTTTCCACTGCCACAGAGCAGGGATGGATGGGATATTGGGAAGGAATTTTCCCCTGGGAGGCTGGGCAGGCACAGGCACAAACTGCCCAGAGAAGCTGTGGCTGCCCCTGGATCCCTGGAAGTGTCCAAGGCCAGGCTGGATGGGGCTTGGAGCCACCTGGGATAGTGGAAGGTGTCCTTTCAAGCCAAACTATCCTATTATTCCATTATTATCTTTTCCATATAAAAAAAGCTGGAATGGAGACAAAATCACTGAGACACTGAAGTGCTTAACCTTACCAGTCATTCATTCATTCATTCATTCATTCATTCATTCATTCATTCATCCATCCATCCATCCATCCAATCATTCACTCATCCCACATAATCCTGAAACTATTTTGATCCCTTTAATTTCCTGTGTTTTTCCCTCATCCACTTCCATGATTTTGTCCATCAAACTGACCAAAGTGTGAAACATGTGGCTTTAACTATTAACCTGTGGAATTCTTAATGTAGCTCTGGCATACAGAAAAATTCCACATCACTCATTTAAGCAATTCTCAGTGTTAGTTAGTACCAATAAATTCTCTTGGAAAATAGTTGACAGTATTTGATCCTCTGACAGTCAGTGATACAACACCAACCCTGGGCAGAAGAAGCTTAACTTGCTTTGAACAGGCAACTGTAAATATCACTGCAATAGTAAAACTTGATTGCTAAATTATCAAAGCTAATTTTGAGAACTTGGTTCTTTTTGATTTTACCTCTTGACTTTTCTTATTACCTGCTTCTTTCTCTGATTTCCCAAATTTCTATTCAAATTTCCTAATATTCCCATCACACTCTCTTCTCCTGCTTTAAATTCTATCTTCTTTTACACTTCTGAATTTCTCATTCTTCTTGGTCACAATTTTGTTTTTGATTAATTTAATTTGAGAAATTAAGGCCCCACTACAACACTATTGGTTTACATAATATACCTGTATCTCACTACCATAAGATACCATAAGATTTCCTATAAAAAAAAAAAAATCCTTCTGAGAAGATCCTAACACTTCTTTCTCATGGAGCACCTTAATATGAAGTATTTTTCAGAGATTAATTTTATGCATCATTTAGATGAGCTAAATCCCAAGTAAGACAGCCTTTAGCATAATTATTCTAAATCATTCCATAACTTTTATGTAATGTAATAAATGTGGACTTTATTTGCTTCTGGGGAAATAGTTAAATTTTGCATGCATTCATAACTAACCAAAGTACAAAGTAATTAAAGCTTTTCAGTGCTTGCTGATAAGCATTGCCATGACATAGCGATTAAGCTCTTAAAATATTAAGCTCTCTCAAAGAAGATGCATGAAACTATAGTCCTTTAAATCAGTATTAAAGTAGGGAATCTGTGTAAGTTTTTGTAGATATGTGTATCTCAGGTGATGCCTGGAAATGAAAGTACCCATGTTCTAACAAAAGGAACTGCTCGAGTCTGGCTCTAAAGAAAGACTTTCACAAGTTCAGAAACAGTTTTCATCATTGGAACAGATGGGAATCTCTCCTTTTGATGGATTCCCACAACAGCTGCCCATCCTAAATACCCTCTTTATTGTCTTTACACACTTGAGGGCTGCAGGTGATGCTCAGAGAATGGATAAGGAATGTCTGGAACAGCCTGGAAGCTCGGGCTGGAAGGATGGGTGGCATCTCACAAGGCACCTGCCTTGATGGCAGCTCCAGGAATGCTGTGGGCACTGTCACTCCTGCATCCCACTACAGCTGAAGGAGAACAGGCTGTAAGGAGCAAACCTGTTCAGTCTTTTCAGCTCTCCTTGCTATAGCCTATGGCTGGCAAACATTTTTCCCATTTTTATATTCCTTACAAAAAAAAAATATTTTGAGTTGTTATGGATCATGTACAAAGTATTTGAAAGTGCTAAACTTCTAGTTGGCAAAGACAATTGCAAAAGAAATCCAGATGAAAACCAGAATTCACAGAATGCTGGTTCACCAGTATCCTTTTTTCCAGTGGTTGAGCACAGTAGCCATGTGTGCCACTAATTCCATCAGATCTGGGAGTATTCCCAGACCTTAAGGAAAAAGGCAGCTTATCACTGAGTCAGACTTAGCTTATCTTTGCCTTTTTTTATCAGTACTCCCTTGCTGCTGCACCAAATGCATCTGTCAAATATTGTGGTAAAATTCTCACAATATGGGACATGGAATTTAAAATTCCTGATTCCATGTCTCTATTTGTGACACTTTCCACTGTCCCAGGTTGCTCTAAGCCCCAGTGTCCAACCTGGCCTTGGACACTGCCAGGTGTCCAGGGGCAGCCACAGCTGCTCTGGGCACCCTGTGCCAGGGTCCCTCCATCTTCACAGGAAACAATTCCTTCCTAATATCCAATGTAAATTTCCCCTCTGTCAGTTTGTACCTGTTCCCCCTTGTCCTGTCACTGCAATTCCTGAGGAATTGTCCCTCTCTGGGTTCCCCGCAGTCCCTCAGACCCTGGAAGATGCTCTGGAGTCTCCACAAAACCTTCCGTCCAGGCTGAGCAGCCCCAGCTCTCCCAGACTGGCTCCACAGGGGAGGTTCTCCAGTCCCCTCAGCATTTCCATGGCCTCCTCTGGACTCTCTCCAAGAGTTCCATGTCCTTCCTGTGCCAGGGGTACCAGAAGTGTCCGTGATGCTCCAGGCGGGGTCCCACAATGACAATCATCAATCATAAATACATGATTTCTTTACGCCACTATAGACACTCTCACCACGCATGGTTCTCAAGGGGGTGGTTCAGGGAAGTGCACTGATTTTGCCATCCCTTATGAAAACTAGGACTTAAAGTCTCCCTGCTAGTTTTCAAGATTAAGACAGTTTAAGTCCTTCTTTCACCCCGTTTTCTGAAAGGTTTCTTTCCCCATCCATACCTTTCCCACTCCTTTTAACAATGAAAAATTACAATAAAAGGACAAACCCCCACCAGTCTGGGCTAAGGTTCCACATACCCAGTACTATCAGAGTGTACAGCACAAAGAGAACAAGCAGATTAAATGCAATTCTTTCCCAGATTTAGGGCTAACAGATCTTTAGCATTTAGAGAATGCTTCCAAGTCATTAACCCTAAAGGATTACTGCGATAGAAAATAATACCCTGCTGCTGTCAGTACTGCTGAATAAGGGACATGCACTGAGGATGATTCTCCATTCTCATTTCAATATTAAAACAAAAAAAGAGACATTACTACAAGTACTACCCAGGCAGCAAAATATACATGAATTCAAAAGAGGTTTGGAGTCAAAAATCTCCTAAATTAAGTGTCAGGAATGTCTATAAATGCCTATGATGCAGGAAGTCAGACCTTCTGAAAATGATGTATTACAGGTATTCATCTTTTTATCAATAAGAACATTCTTGAAACAAAATACTGTTCTTTGCATGCCCTTCATTTTCACAGAAAATGCAAAAAATTTCTATATTACCTGTTCAAAGCAAAGAGAACGTTGTGTTGTTAGGTACACTGTGCTATGCAAGCCTGATGTATCTTTTGGCCAATGGAAATACAAAACCCTGGAAAGGTCACCCATTTCAACTCTTCCCCACACAACTAACAATACAGGAAAGACAAGAGCAGTAAACAAGGAAGATAAGTAAAATTTTAAGCAATGCAGTTATGGAATATTGAAAAGTTCACAGTATATGGTGTATTCCTCTAATTTTTTTTTAATATATGAGGCTCTAAAATTCCAAATCTCATTGAAGGTGGTAATGAGAACAGAACAGAAATGTGAAGCTATTATTTTGACAGTTATTGTAATGACAATGAGAAATGTTATAAACTTAATGTACTCCAAGGGAATCTGTCACCTTATATCCTGATATTTATTTATAAAAGCAATAATAATCATCATACATGTCCATGGAGACAATAAGATCCTACAGATTTTATATATAAAAATTAGAGTTGCAGAAATTGTTTGCTTTCAATTCTTACATGTAAGATAAAATGCAATAGAACAAGTAGTCTTAAAAAAAACATGGAATTATTTCTTTCTTTCTCTTCTCTGCCACCAGCAGCTAGAACTTAGGCTTGTGCAGGGGCTTGGACAGAAGGAGTTTTCCTGTGCCTTCAGAGGAATAAATTATTTAGATGGTGCTCAGTTCTGCAGAAAATTTAGACAAATTTCATAATATTCATAAAAAATTAACTAATTCACCACTGACAATAAACTTATTGCTTTTTTTATTCTGTTCATGTTCACACTGCTTTTATTTTCTGACAGGGAAATCCCCAAGCTAAAATCCTGTGAAACTTGCCTTCAAGTCCAAATTGAAAGCATAACTGAAAAGCCCTACCCAGGTCACCTTCCCGTTTTTGATTTGAGCCAACTCAAATCAATCATTCCATTCCTTATGCTGTTTTCTGTAAGTATGAATGGAAAAAAAAATCCTTAAATACCTTAAATGAAGACAAATCAGCTTATTTAGATTTTTTTCTTACTGTTCCCTCCTGCCATATTGCAGCTATATACAACTGAATTAGTTTTAAAGGAAATTTAGGTGACAAATTTCCCCACACTTACAGAACACAAGATTAGATCACAGTGTTGTCTAATTTATTGTCTCTTAGTCTGCCTTCTTTCTGCAGCAAATTTGTGGTCCTTAATCCAGTGTTATTTAAAGAGTCCTTTTTATTATTTCATTTCTGATGTTATGTGAGCTAATTTGATTAAGCATTTGTTCATATTATATTTCTGTCTCTAAATCAATTAGAATCTTGTTTCTGCTGAGGATATCTAATTTTCCCCTCTGCTTGCTATAACTTGAAATTCATATTCCACTTCCATTCTCAGTTTTTATCTAAAATTGCTGTTCCTGCAAAACATTCTTGGTTTGCGTCCTCAGCTGCTCAGAAGTCTACATAAGTACAACGCAATTGAATTTTTAAATCAGACAAATAAATTCTTTGGACAACTCTGAATAGATATGCTAAAAACAAAAAACAAACAAACAACTCAGGCAATATTAATTCTGTAATATCTGGAATTATTCAAAAACCATTTATTTGTTAAACGTGTTGATTCACCACATAAAAATTACCAGAGATTATCCTCTATCGAGATAAGGAGCTACAGCCTTTGAAACTAGGATAAAATGTGGTGAAGGTTTCTGTCTCTGTTTGTGTGACAAATTTCTTCCTCAGTCATAAAGCAGAGCACTAATATACACATGCAAGGAAGCTTTTCCAATTTCTTCCTTCATTATAGATGTCTTCAGTGTTATTAGTTCTTCTCCTAAACGAATATTAAATTCAAACCAAAGGACTTCTTCCTTCTTTTAACCTTGAAGTTCTGTGTTTTCACTGTGCCATCGGATCAGCCTTTGGGGAAACAGCAGGGATAAACTTTGGGGTTAAAGGGGGAAGAGACAACTGCTGCAGTGCTGGTGTATTCCTGATTTCCCCAAACGACAAGGAACACCTCCTTCAAGTGCAAGCCAATCCAAAGAAAAGGGATGAGCATCAAGGCAATTCCTCCCTCACCAGGGCACAGAGTATGGCCAAGAAAAGTTCCCTTTACGTCCAAATTACTCCAAGTTTCTTTTTCCATCTAAGTCTAGACAGTAAGAATCTACACTGAAATAAATAAGAGTGGTATGAACAGCACAGTAAAGATCCCAAATAAAATTCAATTAATAATACTGTTCTTTTTTCTTTTTTTTTATTTTAATATAGACTTCTCAACTGCAAAGCCACAGTGAGGGTTTCAGACATAAATGCTCCTTGACATATGAAGTACTGGGGGAAGCAATTCATGTCAGAGTAGACACATAATTAATGTAGAAGGGCACAATAGAAAGGCCTCTATTTTTGGTTACTTTCTAGCAGAGAATGCACAGCCTAAGTTTGCTTTAAAATGTTAACATTATGCAAATCAGTTATATTAATCCTAATGTCCATGCAGTCTTGTCACTCTTAAAGGTTTTTTTTTTTTTTCCTCTGTTTATTACTATCAGGGAAGGAACAATGAAAAATGAAGGTGTATCCTGCCAAAAAATATCAGCTGCATTCCATGTTGTCCTGATTTGCCAGTGTTTTAACAAATCTACTTCTACAGAATGTCTCCGAGTATTCCTGTAGCACAGGAAGAATTTGAAACCCAAATAAAGCAATTCTTCATAAGTGAAAGCATTTCTCAACTATTTGTCCTCCACCTTTATTCAGAAGCATCGTGAAAATGCCTCCTGTTACCATTGATTTGTAGATACTGCCCATCCTTTAGATGAAAAACTTAGAGGAAAGTAGTAGAGATCATTTCACTATACAGAATAGTGTGATTGTTTTAAAGAGCTTTTGTTGTGAACTTCATAAAGTTTCTCTAAAGAATCTACCTTTGACCATGGATGATGTCAGCAAGCAATCTCCCCCCCTGCCCCAGGCAATTTGAGAGTCACATGGACTCTGTGGATTCCAGCAAGTTTCAAATAATATGAAGATAAACTTAAAAACCCAATCCCAACAACCAAACCAACATCAGTTAGTTTTCTTGCCAGTTGCTGAGGAAAGCTCCCCCTTCAAGCAGGAGCCAAGAAGAACTGACCTGTCCTCCTGCTCTCCCAGGATATGTTTCAAACATTTTGGCCAAGCCTCTTAGGGTGCCCTTGGCACTAAAATAAGACACTGCTTAGTTATCCATTTGAGAACTCTTGCCAAACACTTTCTCTTTTCCCAGAGGAAATAAAAAGCCCAAAGGAATAGTTAGAAATGCTTGGCTAGCTTTGCTTATTAAATATTTATTTTGATAGAGATCACAGTAATGTAAGTGAAGTTTGAATCTAGTCTCAAGACTTGAACTTGGATATGGTTTGGCACTTTTTAAAATTTATTTAATGCACTAAGCAATGATCTTCTCTTGCAACTGTATTATTCTGCTTTTCTTGGAAGATCTGTGTCTAAAATATGCAGACACAGCAAGAGAAAGATCATCTTCAGATCGCGGACACAGAAAACAAATATTATATTTTGTGCAATATCAACAGAAATGGTTACACTTCTGAACAGCAATGTAAGCATAGCACATTGACTGGAGGAAGTCACAATTTACCTGTGGTATTTTTAGGCCATTGTGTCTGGTCTGATTTATTGATAGAACTCTCTTTTTTTTCCACCCCAAGTTATCTAAGTTATATATAATTATTCAAAATTAACTACTAGGAATGACTGGTATTTGAACACTGAACTGGAATAATTTACAGGTATCATAGAAGAACTTTAATGAGAAATGCAAGCTGTGACAAGACAAAAAAAAAAAAAAGGAATATTACTCCCTTATTGTGGAATAACTCATGTGAGCATCCATAAGGCATTGCACCTACTGGTATATTGAGTCCACATGTTAAGGCTGTCAGTATAAAAAAGAAAACAAACTACCCAAAAATGCATTACTGGGGTTGCCTGGAGCTCTATCATAGCAAAACACAGTAGCAATGACATAATAGTAAGGGAACCTCAGAGGAAAGTGAACAGTAGATTAGCAGTGTTACAAGCTGACATACAAGAAGAAAATCCATCTATGGAGAAGTAAAATAAAGAATTTAAGGGAAGACTGAGATTCCCAATATCTTCAAAGTAAATAAATAAATCACTGCTGATACTTCTGAAAAAAATGGAGAAAAGGTTAGGGATGCCGAAGCTGCCAAACCACCACCAACATAACACTGACTGAGGCAAAGACAGTGTTAAAGTCAAAGGGAAGAGAAAAAGCAGTTCTGGATAAAAGCTTATGTGGAGATTTCAAAAATGTGACATTGATAACAAAACTATCCTACAAATAAGCCTTAATACTTCATTAGCCTGAATGATGCACTGAAAAATAAGTGCAAGGTTGATTTGTTTTTCACTACCTGTCACTTTTTATGAACTGCACCATGATGGAAATAAACGTGAGATTTCTACAGGCCATTTGAAAAAAAAAATCTCATTTGCCATAGTCTCATAAAACTCCCCAGTAAAATTGCACTAATTAGATTTAATGGCATTGACCACACTGGGATAGATGCAACTAATAACTTAAATGAGATTTGCCATAAACTTGGTTGTGTGTCTGCTGAGAGAGAGAGGGATAAAGCCAACCCTCAGCAGTCTCTAAATGCTAAGACCCCCTTTGAAATCAAAGCCCATGGAGTCACTGAAGTTGCTCACTTAGAACCACATGAAAATTTATGCTGGAAGAAGGCTCCAGAAATCATCTGGTCCAACCTCCTACTCAAAGCACAGGCAGCTTCAAAGTGGAATGGTGCTATCCAGGGACTTGCCCAGACAAGTTTTGAAAAGCCCTGTGGATGGAGATTTGCCTGAGCTGTCTGGGTCCTGCTTCAAGAAGCTCTCATGGTGATAAGTTTTCTTCTGTATCCAATTGGAATTTTCTTTGCTGTGGCTGCTCCTGGATCCCTGGGAGTGTCCAAGGCCAGGTTGGATGGAGCTCTGAGCAGCCTGGGATAGTGGAAGGTGTCCCTGCCCATGGCAGTGGATGGAAGAAGATAAGCTTTAAGGTTCCTCCTAACCCAAACCATTTAATGACTCTATCCCAAAAGCAAATCTGTCTTCATTAAACTTCCTGGGACCTTGAATGAAGGGGTTGGGGTGATGGGGGCAAGCAAGGTCTGTCCCAACAGTCCCGTCCTGATGTCTGTACACCAATAACCACGATTTGGGAAACATGGCTGAAATGATTTATTTTTCTCCTGCCAAAAATCCTTTGCCATTCACTAAATTAGATTTCTTTAAAGACTCAGAAAAGGTTTGTGCAAAATCCTCTAAATCTTTAGCTGTGGCAGTGGGAGAGATTAGACATCTATTCTGCACAGCTAAATGATAAGCAGTTTAAAATACTTCTCAGATATTCTCTTACCAAATTTGTTTGCTTCCAAATAGCAAATAACATTCTTTTGGTTTATCACCTTTTCAAGCCTAAATTACAGGTGATCCCTTGGCTATTAATAGCTCTTACTTTTGTTTATCCATACCATTAAGCATTGCTTTTAGCAGTACATATTAATTTTTGTCTCGTTCTTCCTCTATTTGCTAAAAAGCTGCCTTATCCCACTGGGATTTGGCCAAACCATATCTATAGCAGTAGAGTATTCCAGTTCTTCAACAATATTTGATTTTCAAGGAAGAGAAGCCAGGAAAAGTAAGAGAAGGTGTTGCCTTCAGGAATCACTATTTATGTATGTACAAAAAGAATGGTATCAGGGATGATATTCAGTCAAACATTGCTATTCTTTTCCTGAATTGCAAGAACCCAGTGGGAATTCTATGCCATAAATGTTTCTTTGGATTTCTAAGGAAATTTGGTATAAAAATAGACTTCCTACACGACACCAGGCACATCACACATATTTTAGAGTACTGAGATCTTCTTTAGAGCCACATTTCCAGTGAGCTCAAAACACGATGCTAAATGTTTGAACAAAAACCACTGGCAAAAGTTCTGGTCATGCACATTAATGACCCTTCCTTTTTTTTTTTTTTTTTTTTTTAACTTCACAGCAGACAAGCCCTCCCTGCCCTAATTGTCATTTAATCCTCATCCATTTTAGTTATTGCAAAATGGAAAGGACACAGACTGCAGCTGTTTTCTTCTTTTCTTTTTGATTTTCATCAGAACTCCTTGTACCATGAACATTCTCCATTTCTTTGGCATAGCAGTTTCCTGGAATTTGTTACACCACTTTTGACTCCTGAGTTTCATATGCTTATGCTTATAGAATACTATCACAATTTTCTATGGAAAAAATCAACAGCCTTGTAAGAATTTTACATAAAACATCTAAATTTCTTTGGTGTAAGATTACAAAGACAAATATTTTTTCCAAGAATAGTAACAAGGACTTGACAAGAATAAGTCCAAGCCCAGGGACTCCTGGGGCTTTCAGTGAAGTGTAAGCGGGAGCTAAATTGAGGAATTTAAGTGTCTGTGTTCACAGACCTTACATAAGGTTATGATGATCCTATTCTGCTTTATTTGGGCCTTCATGCATGAATATGATTTCCCATCCCATTGTTACAGCAGAGCTTACCAAAACGCAGGTTTAGTGGTTAATGTCTGCTTTGCTCAAGGTTATTAGGAGACAGAACAATAACAGTAAGGTGCACTGTAGGTTGCCCATGGACTTCCAGGGAAGCAGCTCCTTGGGACAGCTTTCTCCTTCAGGAGTTAGAGAACAATCCCTGAATGCAGCCAGAGCAACGGCCAGAGTGTGGTTCATTCCTTCATGTGGGAAATCCTAATCTCAGTCTTGGGGCAGCACATTAAGAAATGGATTTTAGTTCGGACCTTCAGAGGATACAACAGCAGTGACCAGTGCGGACAGGCCAGAGGTCCCCCTGGATAATTCCCTAATTCCAGGCTATTGCTCCCTGCCGTAATGCAGAGGTTGTGTGCATGATCCATGGCATATAAGGCACACACAGAGCAATTCCTGTATGTGCCTGGTGAAACAACCTGGAGTCTGCAGCCACCATTAGTGGTGACAGACACCACATGGAGGTGCCCAGGGCAGTCCCCACAAAGGTCACTCATAAAGCACATTCCAACTCATTGCTTTGCTTTGAGCACAAATCCAATAATTTCAGTTTTGCAAGTCAGGATCTTTGGCAGCAGCAGCACACAGCAGAAAGCAAAACATACTTAGGTGACACTTCCTTAGGCAGATCTAATTAATGAGGCAGGACTGGAATTCATTTTTTTCTTCTCATCAAGAAGATTTCCCAAGTTGTGCAAAATTCCCCTTCTGATGCTACTCATTCCCATTTAACTCCTGCCAAGCACGCTGAAAGCTAACATACTTCTCAAGCTGCACCAGCCAGCCATCCGTGTCTTATTATCCCTGTAAATATAATGAGAAATGATTTGATATTAATGGCTTCAGATTTATCTCTTTAGGTTGGAAATGCAACTCCCGCTGCAGTTCCAGCTAACTGGAAACATACCCAGTGACTTCAGCTGATGGAAATCAGAGGAACGTGCTTCATAACTTATAAACATGACATTTAAAAATGTTTAGTGCTTGGATTAATACTGGAAGCACTGCTTGTTCCTGCTAGCAATGTTCCTCACACACACAGCCACAAAGAATTAGACCAACCATCAGTACTAGTAACTGGTTAAAAAAATAAAAGTCTACTCAAAATTAGGCAAACTCTTTCCAGGAACGTTTAAATTACTATTAGTGTTTAAAGATTCTAAGGCCAGCTAGTGGCATCCTGTGCTTTTCCCTGCTCCATGGACAGTCCTGACTATCACATTACTGGACTAATGGAGCAGTCCAAGCATTTTTTTTTAAATATTCATTTTCTAGTTACATATAGATATAAAATTCAAACCATAGGGAAGATCTGGCTGTTGAAAGAACCCAAAGGGAACCCCAGCTCTGCATTGGAGCCCTCCATGGAGCTCCCACATCACTCAGCCTACAGATTCTCTGTAGCTCTCTCTGTACCAAGGCAGACTCTTAAACTAATCAATCCACACACAGGAGAAACTTATGTGTGGAAATCCATAAAAATCAGAGGGTTTTGGGAAAACTGCAAAAGGCAGGCCTCAGAGACAGCAGAACTGTGATTAGAGCTAAGCAGTAGCCATAAAGTAAGTCAGCAGAAAAATTATATAAAAAGTAGAAAAGTAAGAACAAATAGAACAATGGTCTGTGTATTAACGCTTGTCTAGAATAACTCCCTAATCTGCAGAAAACTATATCTAGTGAGATATTAAGAAGTTCTAAGCTTAATAATGGAGCTCTGTGCATTGTGTTTTAAGGCTTACAAGCAGGTATTGTATTCCAAATAAGCAAGCATTGTTTTAACCGAAGGTGCGTGTGCTTATAGTGGGTGGATGGAACTACTGTCAATATGCTTTAGCTTTGTGTGATTGGCCAAAAAACTTTTAAAGTAAGTTGTAACATTAAGTTCTTGGTCTGCTGCCTGGGATGTGAGCTGATGGCATCTTCCCATTGTCATAACCATGTAATGAGACGGATGCTGGAAAATAAAACAGCTCGAGACGTTCCTAGCAGTCCTGTCCCATCCGTGATTTGTGTGCATAACCCCCGGCTGGTGATACTTATGTTGTCCAATGAAACTTAATATTAAAAAGGTGAAAAAGTTATTTGACAAAAAAAAGCAGAAGAAAAAGAAGAAAAGAAAAGAAAAAAAAAGAAAAAAGAAAAGAAAAGAAAAGAAAAGAAAAGAAAAGAAAAGAAAAGAAAAGAAAAAAGAAAAGAGCTCACTCTTTCCATCAGCTACAAAGCTTTCCTGACTAACCCTATAACCACAAATACAGGATTTTTTACACTATTTTCTTTATTTCTTTGTGTTACTCATCTACATAAATTTATGCACAATCAGAATTGCGAATGCCAGTACTCACAACCTGTTATAGCACAATTAAATATATTTTTTCCTGAATTGGAGCCTACTGATTTTCTTCCCTATTTTCAAATTATTTAAGGAGAGCAAATGTGTCTTGGTGCACCCCCCCTTTCATCTATCTTTAGATTATTCCTCTTAACTGAACTTCCCAGGCCTCGACATATTCAATTAATATACTCACACCTCATTCCTGATTTTGTCTCAAAGATATTAACTGCCAAGTCCAAGTGATGTTTTCAGTTAAGAGCTCAGGTTGTCAGCAGTACCCAAGCCAAGGCTAATTAAAAAACACAAATCTATTAATGCAGTAATACCTGCTCCCAAAGTAATTTAATTATATTAAAACCTGTTCAACCAG
Organism: Pyrgilauda ruficollis; assembly: GCF_017590135.1. Classification (NCBI taxonomy): domain Eukaryota; kingdom Metazoa; phylum Chordata; class Aves; order Passeriformes; family Passeridae; genus Pyrgilauda; species Pyrgilauda ruficollis. The sequence goes on from NW_024518873.1 coordinate 502,508, forward strand.
AGCACTTGAAGGACTGTGTTACCAAGGTATATTTCCCAAACAATATTAAGGTCTGTATATTTTAAAAATATATACATTTCCCAAAAGAACATACCCCTGCTGGAGTTCAGGTGTCGGGGGGGAGTTCTGAAAGTATTTCTGGATTTCAACACTACCAGAAATAGTAAAAGTAAAACAAGAAACTCCTTTATCTTTTTCTAGCTGGAAATGCTTATTTCCCCTATGCAGCTTCAATGAGCCATTAGAAAAGGAAAAAAAAAAAATAAGCACTTCCTTAAAATTCTATTAAATATTTCTGGTTGCTATATGCTGAAATACATTGTTATAATCACGGACTATTTCTCTGAGCCATATGGAAAAGTGAATTGATTACTTACTCAAAGAACATTTTACTGATTAAGGTAATAAGTTGCATTTTTTCATCTAATTATTTAAAAGTCTGCTTTACAAACCTTGCTCCAACATACTGAAAATTATTTTTATAAGCTTTATAAAGACTTACGTTAAAGTTTGCATTAAGAGCCAACAAATAATGTGTTTTCCCTTGGAAAATGTTGTTACAATAAGTGTGCTTTATCAATAATATATCACAAGAACTCCACTGTGTCTTGATTTGAATTCTAAAACTCATTCATTATTGACCAGGACCAGGAGAAAAAGAAGTATTATATTTGAAGCTGCATATGGCTAGTTTTAAACTAAATTTTAGGTTTCTGCATATTCAAATTAAATTGTCCATCACAACACATTGTCCTACTCTGAAGAGCAGACCAGAATTCTTGACTTCAGGAACTGAATGTCTCAAATATCAGTGAGCATAAATTAAAAAAAAAAAAAAAAAAAAAAAAAAAAAAAAAGCATAACCTGAACAATCTCTGATTTTTATAGTGCTATGAACAGATAAATTATTTTTATATTAAAAATCTCATTTAATTCTCTTTTCTACTTTCTTGGGACAAGAGGGGTGAAAAAAACTAATTTTTCTGTAGCACAAAACATATAAAAAGTACCTGCTGATTTTGCATATGGCTATGGCTTTTTTTTTTTTTTTCCCCAGAGTTTGACTCTCTCAATTCTTCAGAATTTTATTCACCTGTCAGGAAGCACATGGATGTTACAATGGAGTCAATTATGACTCAAATTTGGATGATCTCTTATTGTTCTCACTCAAATAGATCCCATCAGGGTGCTGGGGAATAGTTTCTCTCATTATTCTGAAGTTATTTTGCTCAAAGCTCAACATATTAAATGAGTGACTTTCCAGAAGTTCACATTTTGCTATTTTGCCTCTGTAACATCATGATTTATCTCTTCTCAGCTTTTTTTTTTTCATAGAAAACTATACCCATCCTGTTTTGCTGCTCATTTCCAGCAAAAATTACCTCTAGACAAAATAAATTTTTTTCCAAATACATTTTTAAGTACAAACAGGGAGTTTTATTCAGATATTGATAAGCAGGAAGGGGAGGGAATGGATTCTGTCCCACACATGGAGCACACTTCAAGCAGACTGAATATTCAGTGATTTTAACATCACCAGCTTGGTATGTCAGACCCAGTTCATTTATTTCATGGCTCAGTTTGAAGTGCATGTATTGGTTTGACTGTTAAAAAGTCAATCAATTGGATCAAGCCCATCTTCTGTCCCAAAGGAAATGGAAACAGATGTTTCACAGAGAAGAGCTGCAGGTCCTGGATGAACTGATATGGCCCCGTTTGTTCTCTGGGAATATTCTGCAACACCAAATGGCTCATATTTGGCTTCAGAGGTGAAGCTAATTACAGAACAAATTACAGAACTAATTTTGGAAGAGTTTTTACAGTTCTGGATAAATCTTAATCCCTCTCCCACTCAGGGTTCCTCCTGAGAAGCACCCGCATTTATTTTCTATCATTTCATGAATAAAAATATCAGCACTGGATCTAAGGATAAAGTAAATTCTGTTTATCTCCAGCTAAAATGTAGTGTTAGAACATCAGTGAATAATTGCAATTAAGTAATCAATAGAAAGAACGACTAACTAAACATGCACAGAAAAAGTTAAATAAATCCTTATAAAATTTCTTTCTACTGCTGGTACTGCTGTTTTCTCCAAGTTCAGTAATTTTATAGGAAAAGAAAATGCTAGGTTATGTGTAATTATATTTTGTGTACTGTAACTGATGCACAAAACTGTGATACTTTGTTATATTCCATCTTCAGGAGGTATGTAATACAATTCACAGGAGCAATTGAAATTAAAAACGTATATGCAAGGCTTAAGTACTCAAAGGACAGCCCTAACTAAAACAAATCATGGTGCTGAAAATTTAAAGAGTTGCAATTACAGTGCCTTTGTGCTCTGGATAAGCCAGGTTTGTGCAGCTGAGCCTCTGCCATCAGTGTTAGACAGGGCTCAGCACCTGAGTGAGTGTTCTGAGGGTGCAAATTGTAAATAACTGCTGTTATTTAGTCCTACTGCATAAGGAAGTCCTGCTGCAAGTACTTCTGCTGAATTAGCCGTGCCTCTTCCACCTGGAGACACCTGTGCTGCTCTTTACCTTGGCTCACCTCCTGCTGCCCATTCCTGCACAGCCTCTGCACGGAGCTGGTATTCTGCTGGGAGGATCAACACAGCCTCACTTGTGCTTGCTACTGCTATGAAAATCCTGGTTTCCCCACCTGTGCTCTCCCCCTGCTCCTGTAGCACCCAGATGGAATCTGATGTTGCTCCTAATTGGAGGAACAACACATCTCCACTCTCACAGGGATTTTAATCTTCCCACAGACCACGTTTACAGGCAGGTTAAACAGAAAAACTAAGTTCTGTCAACTCTCCAAACCAACAGCTGGAATTGAACTGTTAGGATACAAACATCCATGGCTCAGCTACTCTCCTTCACTGCTTTAAAGTCAGAGACTTTAGAGTTGGACTCTTTAAAGAAGAGAAATGGGCCCCTTCCACATGATCCATGTCACCTTGCAATGAGTGTCTTATGGGCACACAAGCTATGCCACAAAATTTCCTCCTGCTCAGTTATAAAGGCAGCCCTAAAGACCATTCCAATGACACACATCCCTCAGGTGACATCCAATTAATGAACATCTCCAGTTACGTGAGATTACCTCCGTTCCACAAAATCAAAATATTCCGGTCATCCAGATCGATAATTTCCACCTTCCAGAGAAAGGCATTAGACTGATAACAGTGTGAAGTCTGAAGCCCTTTATGTATCAGAAAGGGAAGATGGAGAGAGACCATTCATCAGGAACTGGAGGGACAGGACACAGGGAATGGCTCCCAGTGCCAGAGGGCAGGGCTGGATGGGATATTGGGAATTAGGAATTGCTCCCTGGCAGGGTGGGCAGGCCCTGGCACAGGGTGCCCAGAGCAGCTGTGGCTGCCCCTGGATCCCTGGCAGTGCCCAAGGCCAGGCTGGACACTGGGGCTGGGAGCAGCCTGGAACAGTGGAAGGTATCCCTGCCCATGGCAGAGGGTGAAAAGAGATGAGCTTTAATGACCCAAACTATTCTGGGATTCTGTATCAGCTGTGCAAAAGCAGATCTGTAGCTATGTATATTCCTTAATCTGTCTTTTGATTATAACTATAAATACATGCCAGTATTTGAGCTCTTTTCTCCTGCCTGATGCACTAATTAATACTGTCAGTATACAAAATTACAATAATAAAACCAGAATGGTATTTCTTTACCAGAAGAAAACACAAGTAAAACCAAACAGCATCCTGCAGATGTTGACAATGTTTGAACACCCAGGAGCAGAGCACAGCATCATTAATATTTTCAGTGCCTGATACTTGTTTTTGTGCACAGAACATGGTTACAAACAGTCAGGATGCAGCAGCTGAAAGAAGCTTTGTCAAGGAGCATTCCAAGCTGTTTAAATCTGATCTACCATCATTATTCCTTTGAAGCTGTATCATAAGCAGCTCAGTAAGACACATGTGAAAGAAGTTATTGCACAGGAAAGTTTGGCTTTTTACAGCATTGCCATCAAAATTTACTGGTGTATTAAAGATCCTAATTTGAAAATAATTTTTCCGCCTTTTTATGGTATGTGATATTTTATAGAGATTACACTCATGGAGGAACCAGGAAACACAGTAATTAACAACTTGAAGATCTTCTAAATGCCAAAGCTATTCCATGGGATGACCGAGCCCATTAAAAAGTCATGAATTATATCAGAGAACATATTCCCCAAGATTAAATTATTCCTAAAGGAAAGATCAAAGCAGTTTACAGGCCTGTATTTAGGACCAAAAATAGTCATGAAAAAAACCAACACAAGTAATCAGAACAAAAATAAAAATGTACTGTGCCACAGGCAGAAAATAGTTTTTAATATATTCTTCCTTTGTTGGCTGATATGGAAATTTATAATAAATGGCAGTACAAGGGTTGGTTTTTCAATGTGTCAAAAAAGAAGCCACACTGTATACATTTTGCTGTCTCCTCAGACCACATATGTTAGACCTATATATGAGAAGAAGAAGGGGAAAAGAAGAAAAATAGAAGCTCCATGATTTCCCTTGGAGCCATTCAGAGCCCTCCTGGAACAAACTCCAGGTTCCCTGTGTTATAGATACAAATGGATCCAGCCAATTTTAATAAAAATAAAAAGTAAATTTATTGGTGACCGATATACAGTCCCGACCGCCAACAATCAAAGGCAGCACCGACCCCGGGACTGGAGCTGGGTGGACGCAGATCCGCCTCTATCACACCGAATCCCCCCTGGTCACCAACGCCGCCTGGCAGAGTCCGAGTTTTACACTCTTTTTCTTGACTGTGGCGGAGTCCCTTTGTCCTTCCTTGGAGTTCTTCACGCTGTGTCTGTTCTCTGTCCTGCGCTGGACAAAGCCTGGTCCGGGAACTGATGTGTATCTGCTCCTTGGTTCGGGAATCCCGCATTCAGATGTGTGTCCTGGATGGTCCTGTCTGTCTGAGATGAACATCTCCACGGGCCATCATCGCTGGGGTTCTCTCGTTCATACCAGCAAGAACACCCATCTCCTGTGCAGGCTACGTTCACGTTGTGTGTTAATGACACACCTCCTCCTCGGCTGCCGGCTGCGGTTTCGCCACCCTGTGAAGCAATCCCCTTCTCCCTTGCTGGTACGATTTTAAGGCTTTATATTATATTACTCTAAGAATCATATTCTATCAGCACGAATTACCATCATATCCGTAACACCTGGCCAAATCCAGCAGCAGCCCAATACAACTGCTGGATTTCAAGATCATTGGCAACCAATGGTCTGGCGATTAGAGGAGCAATAACTCATCCAGAAAACACACAAAGCCTTCCGTAAAAGAAAGAAACACACATGCAGGACTATATGAAGGACCAAAACTATCTCATATTTGTTTTCTCAACAAATCTAATTATTGTCTTCATCCAGGTGTTCCTTTTGCTGACTTGACTTTAACAAATCACTTCACCCTGTTGGTAGATGCTCCCTTGAATAAAAATCTCTGCTTTACTCCAGCAGAATAATATTTGGGCAACAGTAAATATTTACTGACCCAGAATGCTGTGCAGTCCTTATAAATTAAAGTGGATTTCAAATTTAAGGGTCATTCTCTGTGGTCTCCTCATTAGTTGAGAAACTAAGAAAAGCATGTCAAAAGTGAAACGCTTTCATGAAAATGAAAGGCTGGCTGATCCTTCTTAAATAAAGAGTGAAGAAGGAATCAATAGTATTATAAACAATTAAAGTTCTTAAAGAAAAAAATATAAAAATATATGTAAAACATAACATTTTACCTAAAACTTGACAGGAATAAGTTACACTGATTGGAGAGGGGAGGGAGGGGGGTTTGCCAATGAAGTAATTCAGCACAAAGAAAGAAAGAGCAATTCACACCTCCCTTCCTCATTTGCACAGATTAATTTATCTCTCCATCCCCTCTGTGTGGAATACTAAAGGCATCCCTGGGAAATACCCTGTGAATCTCTCTTGTACAATAAAGCACTTTCAGCTGTAATCACACACCTAGGGGGAACAGCTTGTCTTAGAGGAAGATCCCTCTTGTACCTGCACCTCCAAAACATCTAGAGGGTTTGAATTATCCTTCACCTGACAGCAAAGAGATCCCCTATTTCCTCAAACAGCACCCACTGAAACTTGGAAAATAGATGGTTGTTTATTTCTCCTCAGGAGTCTTGCACATCCATTTTGTTTCCTCACCTGTCTCCTACTTGGGAATGAAGTTTTTTAAAATATCTTTCTCTGCTCTATATAACCTCTACTATAACCCCCTCAGATTTAAATGGGAAACTTAAGAGTTCTTTATTTAATATAAGAGGATAACATCTCTGCGGGTTCAAGAGCTGGTTCACCCAGCTCAGGAGGGAACTGATCATTCACAGGAGAGCAAAGCAGAGAGCTAGACTGGGAGCAACCGCAGCCACCCAATGCCAGCCTGTCCTGGCATCCAGTTTTAATCTGCGTATGTCCAATCCCTCGGATGGACACAGCACGGCCACCAGTGAGTTTGGAGTTGTTACTGACCAATTCTCTCCCTTAACAAGAAAAAGGTAGAGGGAGGAACAAGAGAACATTCTGCATTCCTCTATTTCTGCTGCATGTTATAAATATTTCAAGGGTTGACTGTGTAAGAAAGGATTCTCCATCTTTCAAAAACAAATTTGCGTGATAATATTGGGTGTTGCTGCACCCCTTTACTTCAATGCTGCTTCTGTGTCCATTTGAAATGAGCTTTTTAAAAACCTTCCTTCCCCTCTGGTTTAAATACCCAAATTAAAATGGGAATAGTAGGACTCCTTTCCAATCTTTTAATATAAAAAAAGTAAAATCTTGGATACTATTTTGAAACACATCTTTCTTGATTGTCATAGAGCAGAACAGGGTGGACTACATTTTTATTGGCTCCAGGAAGTGCAGAAGTTGAGATTTTGTTTAAATGCTGCTGAGGCTGTAAGATCACAATTATTTATCTTCTTTCACCTCTTTTGCAGAGTTGGATTTAGTTTTGCCTTTTTTCCCCCTACAGTTTATGTAAGAGGCAAATACTCTGAAATCCCAGCTAGGACTTCTTTTATTTGGGTCACTGCTCCTCTCTGGGGATGGGCAAAACTTTGCTCTCCCATCAATTGACGCTGCGCCCCGGTCGCGGGAGACGATCGAGGCACGCGTCAAGAGTGGCAGTGCCCTGTCTCTGCCGCCGGCGGGCAGGGTGTCTGTGTCTGTGTGTCTGTGTCTGTGTCTGTTTGTGTCTGTGTCTGTGTCTGTGTGTGTCTGTCTCTCTCTCTCTCTATGTCTGCATCTGTGTCTGTGTGTCTGTATCTGTGTCTGTCTGTGTGTCTGTGTCTGTGTCTGTTTGTGTCTGTGTCTGTGTCTGTGTGTCTATGTCTGTATCTGTGTCTGTGTCTGTGTGTCCGTGTCTGTCTCTCTCTCTCTCTCTCTCTCTCCCCATCGCGCGGCGCAGGCAGCACTGGTCGTGCGAGCGATTCCTCTCCCGGCCGGGCTCAGCCGGGCAGCGGCGGAGCGGGGCGATCTCCGTCCCCCAGCACAAACCGCAGCCGCGCGGGCAGCAGCCGCACCGGCGGCGCCGGACGCTGGGCGGAGAGAAGCGGGCGGCGCGAGCGATCCCATCCCTCTCTCCCGGCAGGAACCGCGGCCGCACGGGCCGGCGGAGCGCGGCGATGTCCGCGCCCGCGGCGGAGAGGGACGGAGGCAGTGCCGGCGCCGCGCGGGAGCCGGCAGCTCCAAGGGGAAGGCAGTGGCACAGAGCAGGGCGGCAGAGAAAACGGCTTTTATGTAGGAGATTTCCTTACGGGAAATCGGGGGCGGGGGGGAAGGGTCATGAGCTGAAAGCGGGAAAGACAAACCAATACCAAAGAAAAATAAACTTGACTGACAGGGAACTTTCCAGATTCAGGACATAAATTATTCCAGTTGCCATGGCTAGGAAACTTAAAACCTAGACTAAACATCTTCAAACTGCCATCCCAACCAGACAGTCCGAGACCAAACATATTGCAACAGGAGCTTCAAAACTCCTACTAACACCCACTGCCACAATCAATCAGTCTTTACTTCCTCTCTGCTACCTTTCCTGTATAATAATATAATATAATATAATATAATATAATATAATATAATATAATATATAATATAAATACAATGAAAATCAGCAGCCATGGAGTTTATTAATGCTGAGATTCATTTCCACACTGTGTCTTCCAGGCCCTAAGGAAAAATGTTCTTTGAAAACCACATAATTTCTCTTCAGTCAGATGTTACAGCCATCATCATTGCATTGGACAACAAAACTGTGTAGAAAACAATGTCTTAGCACTGTGCTGGCCCTGGTAACAGTGACAAGAATAACTGCCTTAATCTCCCTGTTGTCAGGAGCCCACACACTTTATAATAACTGCTTGCATACATTCTGAGAAACAGTGCTAGCTCCCAAGACAAAACTTTGCTTATGCTCTACAAATTCATTTCTTCAGCTGCTTCTGAGGCATGTGTGTGTGTGTTCTATTCCTGACTCCCTTCTTCCTCGGCTCACAGCTACAATCACTTAGAAATATGCCTACAAATTATCAAAATGCAGTAACTTCTTCTGTAGCAATGATTGCAATAAACTGTGTTGATGCTGGGCTTATTATATTAAATATCACAGCTGTTTAGCTGGAAAATAATTGAGCAGGAATGTACAGAGCCCTGAAATCCTAACAGGAGATGTGGGGAGGTCAGCATTGAAGAACAGAAGGTGCAGCGCTGTAAGCACACACGCACTGCTGATTTAAGCAGCAGAACCACAACCTGGAGCGAGTCCGTTTGGACCGCTCACAGAAGCGACTTAAGCACCATGCCAGCAGGTAAACCCGCTAACAAGGTGTGTTGGAGAGGAGTGAAAGGAAAGCAAAGCACTCAGTCTGGCTCCCTTGGCTCCTTCAGTGCCTGCTGAGACAGGGAGTTCCCTGGGCATTGTTTTCCCTGATCCCAGAATGAACGGAGGGTTTTCCGCTGGAGAAGTGAAAGGTGCAGACATCCCGGAACTGATGCCAGTGCGGCGCTGAGCCTGCGAGCCAGGCTTCATGCAAGCTCAGGGTCGTGAATGGGACCGCTTTGGGAGAAACGAGGCAGATCTGTGGGATCTGGTCCAGCCCTGTAGGGACCAGCTGTTCCAGCTGTGAGGGACGCTCCTAGGCATCCCCAGTGCAGGGATCTGTGGGATCTGGCCCAGCCCTGTAGGGACCAGGTGTTCCAGCTGTGAGGGGCATCCCCAGTGCAGGGAATGGGAATCTCCTGGGCCTAAACATCAGAAATAAGATTGATTCCAGCATTTACCCAACTGCATGGAAGAGATGCAAGAGCACAGACATTGTAATATTCCAAAACTTAGAGGTGCCCTAACTCATCCTCCCTTCTCTGAGAGTCACCTCGATATCATATAGTCTTTATCACACAATTTTCAAAAACAAGTACAAGAAAGCTGCTTTGAGCAAACAATCAAAATAAGATATTTTCCTTTTTGTATTCCGTTTTGTATTTCCTTTTTGTATTTTATATTTTATTTACAGGCTCTTTTTGTTCATTACTCTTGGCATGTGTTTTCTCTTTTGTCTCTGCAAAATGTTAATTCATTTTGATTATACTCAAATCTCCACTTATCACCACACATATCTGATCTAATTAACATGAACCAATGAATGTTACTGCCACTAAATATAATAAGCAAAACCCTAACAGTTGAATAGCCTTACTTGATAAATATGATATTTTAGGGGAAAAAATTGTCTCAGTTATTCTTGTCTACTGTAAACATTTAAGAGTTCATGTTCTATTTATGTGAGGTTATCCAGATGCTGAATTAGAATTTAACCATTTATGTGAAATAATTTACTGAAGTCCTGCTAAAACCTCAGAGGCCTCAAGGGTTGAACTGGGATCTAGTGACAAAGCCAAAGATCAGCAAAGGATCTGTCCTGTGCAGAAAGGTGAGATTAGAGAAAATACTTTTTATGCAGTGAATTTAAGGAAGATATTTCTGATGTATTTTATCTACCCTAAGGATAAAACTGTTCTGAAATACTCCTTGAAGGACCCCAATACTTGCTGGGTTAAAAAGATTTGTGGTCTGTCATTAATAAAATGACCAAACACCTTCTAGTGTTCCAGAAATCCCAAAAATGTTGTGGTTCCAGGCTGCCTGGAATAGGAGGCAGTTTTTGTTTATGGCAACAAACATCACCAACAGTCCATTGGTAACAATTCAAATTGAGTTTGTTGACCTTGACCAGCTGCCAAAGCACCCACCCAGCCACTCATTCACCCTGCTCAACAAGATGGGGGGGGGGGGGGGGGGAAATAAGACAAAAGGGCTCATGGACATCATCAGAATTTGGCACGACAAATAAGCTGGTATGAAGTAAAAAGCACTAGGATCTAATTTACCTAAATTAATAAATGTAGTTTTGTGTTTAGGTCCATTTAATATCAGGACAAGAGGAATATTTAAAATATTAAAATGAAAAATAAGATATCTTCACCTCCTGCAAGTGAGAAAAAAGTTCATATTCATTTGCATATGAAAAAGGTTTTGATTGCTACATCATGAAATTCCATTGCTAAAATATAACATCCTAAATGTAAGACCCTAGGAAAGGTTAAGTCTCTTACCTGTTTCCAATAGAAATTAGTTAAAAGAATGAAGTCAATGTATTTAATACCAAGAAATTATGACAGATCAGATGATAATATCACTCTTAGAATCTAGAAGATGGCTCAGTGTGTTAACCACATGAATTGTTTTACATATGAGCACTTCATGCATCAAAACAAACATATTTTAGATTCAGAGGAAGCCCAGAAAACCTACAACACTTCCAGTAGATTGAAACACATTCCTAAAGATTTTTGGTAGAAGAGGAACTGCTCATACCTGCTTTGCTGAAGAAGGAATTTTGGAGACAGTTTGGAGACCTTCTCCTTAAAATTACTCGGGTTTCACTGAGATGAGACTTCCCCTCTACAGGATATACAGTTAAAGTTTCATTTTAAGGTTGATGAAAGGGACCTGCACCTTATAAATCAAGTGTTTACTGTGTGTGGTGAAAATCCAGTGTGGAAGTCTGAAAAGCAAACCTGATTAATGACTACAAGGTAGCAAAAGTGTCTGTAAGGCCAGATAAGCATCTAGGTTAGATAAGAACCCACAAAGAAACCTCTCAAAAAGCAATAGCAAGTTCAGCAGTGAAGAAGCAAATACTGATTTCAAAATCTAGAATTTAAAAATATTATCATCCCCATGCTCTTAAAGCTGCAGTTCTTTAATATTATGTGTTCAAATCTCATTCAATGTATGAAGGTTTAAAAACTCTGATGACCAACCACACAGGGGTTAGAGACTCATGTCATGGACATGAGTCATGGACATGGACATGACATGGACAACTAGAGGGTTTCCTGTGCAAATGATGTTTCCAAAGTTCAGAGGACGTTAAAAGATAGCCTAACACTTGCTGCACTGTTTTTTCCCCTCAAACTTTCTGGAACAGTGAACCTGAATATCTTAGAGCTGTCCGAGGCCACTGGAATTTTACAGCAGCAAAATGCGCTGATGTTAGGAGCTTGTTATCTCCTTGTGCATCTTCCCTCAGGGAACGTGCTGTGAGTCAATAAGGCTGGAATGGACAGGGTGGTTTCTGGTGTGTCCCGCTCCTGCAGCACCCCGAGCCGGACCTTCTCTGTTCCCTCACTGTCCCCTCGCTCTGTCCTTTCAGGGGCAGCAGGCACAGAGCAGCGCCCGTGGTACCGACAGAGCTGTCAGCCCCCAGCAGCCCCCAGGACATCTCCTGTCCCCAGATCCCAGAGCCCGACCCCGCCCGATGCACCGGGCAGCACTGGGGATGCGCATGGGATGAGCTGGGGGTGCTCTGGGGATGCTCTGGGGAAGAGCTGGGATGCTCTGGGGATGAGCCGGGGGTGTGCTGTGGGCCAGGAGCTGGGCAGGTCCTGTCCGGCCGCACCCATTGCTGGGATCCCTGTGGCGCCCTGGGGACACCATCACAACCAGGCCAGAGGCTGGTGCCAGGGCCAGAATCACAGAATATCCCAAGCAGGAAGGGACCCACAGGGATCATACTCACTCCCATTACACTGATTCCAGTTATTTCAATTAGATGAATTATCACATAATCATGGAATGCTTTGGGTTGGAAGGGACCTTAAAGCTCATCTCATTCCACTCTCCTGTCCTGGATAGGGACACCTCACACTACCCCAGGCTGATCCAGGCCCCAGTGTCCAACCTGGCCTTGGGCACTGCCAGGGATCCAGGAGCAGCCACAGCTGCTCTGGGCACCCTGTGCCAAGGCCTGCCCACCCTGCCAGGGAACAATTCCTTCCCAATATCCCATGTAGCCCTGGCCTCTGGCAATGCTGTTCAGAAAATATTCACAGCATCGGAGGTTTATGACCAAAAGGAGACAGAAGAGTTGTAAAACTTCATTCAAATAAAGGGATTGAGGCTACTGGGGCACACACCTGCAGGGACTTCTCTGTCAAGGTTTAGGAGGGCCCAGCCTCCTTTTGTCCTAAATTCCTGGTCTCTTCCTTTCCCCATCGGCTAAGCTATTATGAAGGTCCACCCTTCCCCAACCACTTAACCCATATCCCACGTTGAACCTGTTATTTTACCCCATAGTTCAGAAGTTCAGCTTTGTGCAGACCCATTTATCTGTTCCAGGAGCCAAGCTGTCTGGGCTCTGCAACAAAACCGATGCATGAATTTGGTAGAGATACTAAGATCCATTTCAAAACCACTAACACCCAACCCCTCACCCATGGGATTGTTTGCGAAGACATTAGTGTCCCTACCAGTGGGAGCCATTCCCTGTGCCCTGTCCCTGCAGCCCTTGGCAATTGTCTCTCTCCATCTTTCCTGCAGCTCCTTCAGGCCCTGCAGGGCCACCCTGAGCTCAGCCCAAAGCTTCTCCTGTCCCGGCTGAACAATCCCAGCTGTGCCAGCCTTTCCTCCCAGCAGAGCTGCTCCATCCCTCTGCTCATCCTGGTGCCTCCTCTGGGCTCTCTGCAGCAGCTCCAGGTCCTGGCTGTGCCGGTCCCAGGGCTGGGGCAGCTCTGCAGGTGGGCTCTCACCTGAGGGGCAGAGGGGCAGAATCCCCTCCCCTGCTGCCCACGCTGGGCTCAGCCCAGGGCAGGGCTTTGGGCTCCCAGCACACGGCTGGGGCAGGGCCAGCTCTGCCCCACAGCTCCCCCAGGGCCTCTGCCAGGGCTGCTCCAGCTGCTCAGCCCCAGCCTGGATGGATCCCGGGGGCTGCCCCGACCCAGGTCCTGTTAAACCTCAGGAGATTTCCAGGGCCCACTTATGGATCTTGTCTAGATCCCTCTGGATCACAGCGCAAACAGAAATGAGATAAACAAAGCGTATTTTGTACCTTTAATTCCCTTCTGATTCAAGGAACATCTATCTGTATGGGAATCGGTCTGCCTGAGAGCAATGTCCAAAACACATTGTATGTGGAAAATGTTTCTGGATTTGGTTTCAAAAGTCCTTTAAAATTATGAATCATATTATAACAACACTGCATAGCACTGAAAGTGTTTCCTGATGGAAATGATTGAATGTTAAGCAGTGCCATAAAATCGGGCAATATTTGTTTTCTCTGTGAATGAAATTAGCACTAAAAGATTTGAACTGTACCTGTTTATCAAATTTACCACTTTTATCTAAACAATATTATGTATTTACAAGAATAGGAAACTAAACTTCATAGTATTAAAATTTTCTATAAAACATTAATGCATTGGAATATATGATCATTGTATCTTTTCATGCACTTCAGATGCAAGAGACCTATATTTCAAGTTTATTTCTGAAGTTTTCCATGTTTTCTAAATGAGGACACAAATTAAATTTTTTTTTTTAAGGAAACCAATAAAACCAACCTACAAACAAACAAAAAACCCTAAACACAATGACCCTCTCCAAGTCTATAGAGAATATATAATAAGATTTAAGATCCCACATCATATGCCAGACTCAAATGTTGTTACATACACATTTGAACTGACCCAGAGCAAGACTCCAAATTCTGTTCTGCACAGCTGGTGCAATGTAATATTCTTTTACTGCCAAGAATATGTGTCAGCGCAAAGAGAACTGGATGATTTACTAATATTGTTCCTCTAACATTTAGGCTTTTATGAGGACATCCAGAAAATTCAGTAAAATATAATAAAAAGTTTCATTTTTAGCATATCACAGAATAGTAAGTGTAACAGGCTAACCTTAAGCAAAGATAAAGGATTCAGATATTCTCACAGCTCAGATTTTCTACTGCTTTTACTCAGTAAAAAAAAAAAGAGGTATTTACTCCAGGTGAGAATGCAGCCTAAAAAATGTCAAATTCCTCTACAGTAAGTTTTTGTTTTGAGTCTCTTTTTCTAAACTTAAAGCTAATGTAAATTTAGAAGTATCTTCTGCCCACCTCATGCCCCACTCCTAAAAAACAAAAATAGAGTTGAAGGGAATGTAGGACCTAACAATAAGGTTTGATTTTTCCCAATTGTAACCAGTCTAATCCGGGAAAGGAAAATTAAATATGGCATTTACAGCACTGTGTGCATTATATACAGGATGTTTTAGTTGTTTTACAAGGTTAAGAAATCTCTGAATAAGAGAGTTCAAGATAAGTGTATTTATCTCATAATTATTTAGAGTTTTGAAAGTCTGTCTTTGCTTCCTTTCTTGTCAGCTGGAAATATCACAGAATCATGGACTGTCTGCAGTTGGAAGGGATGCAGCAGGATCATTGAGTCCAATTCCTGGCCTTGCTAGGGACTTTCCAAAATCCCACCCTGTGCCTGAGACCCAGCTGGTGGGGTTTTTTTTTTTAAGAATTTTGACTTTAGATTTACTTTCAGGGTGATTTTCTCATGGTTGATCATAGAGCCCAGAACAGTTTAGATTGAAGTGACCTCAAAGGCCATTTAATTCCACCACAGGGACACCTTGCAGTCCCAGGCTGCTCCCAGCCCCAGTGTCCAGCCTGGCCTGGGGCACTGCCAGGGATCCAGGGGCAGCCACAGCTGCTCTGGGCACCCTGTGCCAGGGCCTGCCCACCCTGCCAGGGAGGAAATTCTCCCTAATATCCAATCTGAACCTACTTCCTTCCATTGAGAATCTATTTCCTCTTGTTCAGTCACTTGTAAAACTTCAGTGACACTTGCATCTATTAGAGGAATTGAGCATTTTTCAAGAAAAAAAGGGAGAAAAAAAGCTTTATGATCCCCTCAGCAAATTTTTAATTTGCCAGTCTACCACTGCTGGCCATGAGGTATAAACTGGAGTGTGCTCAGGGAGATGCCAAACTCATGTGATTTGTTGAGTGCTGCACATCTTAAAACTAGGGCTGGGGCCAAGTCCTACTTAAGTGAATGAGTTCTTAAATTATCTACTGCCATACCTACATTGACCATACATGCTGTGTTTTGTGTTTTGCAAAAAAAAAAAAAAAAAAAATTAAAAAAGACCCTCTGAATTATATTTGAGAGAGAACATAAGGTTATGTTAAAAAGCCCAGAGAGCTTTTGGATTGTGTTGTTATTTTAAATTTTAAAAAGAAGGAATAAAATTTTAAAAAGTTAAAAGCATCAGTATTTGTTCAAGTATGTAACCACTGAAATGTTGTAAAAATAAATAGATAACAACTTCTATTTTCCTAGTTTTCTCTCTTGGAGAAATTAATTTACTTTCTGTATGTTATGTGTAGAACAACTGATTTATGAGTCTGGCTCCCTGTCTGGACAGCTGAGTCACAAAATTGATTGGTCTGAAATGTAGAAGTTATGCTCATAATTCTGTGGATGTGAACACATCACACACAGAAAGGTAGGTTCTCCCTGCAACGTCATAAGGAAACAAGCAAAAAACTGTAGGAAAACTTCACCTACAAACCCTTTTGGGTTTTTTTTCCCAGTTTTCAGTCCTAGACTTGGCAACCCCTTCCCAGGACACGCGGGTCCTGCAGAGCTGTTACTGATTCCTGCAGGACTCCACACATGCTCAGTCACTTACAGATCTGCATCCTGCTCCTGGATCTTGGCCAGAGCTGCACCAGGTGCAACTCCTTCATTTACATAATGCACACAGTGCTGAAAGTGGAAGAGGAAAAGCATTTGTGGCTCCAGCATGGTGGTGGCACCCCTCAGAAAAACTGTCCCTATTCTCTTGATCTTTGAAGTGTGCATATGTGCTGGGATTCAGATATTGTGCGTGAAAAATGAAAATATCTCTGTGAAATCTAAAGAAAAAAAAAAAAATTATATCAAGAATTAGTTAATGATTTAGGTAAGTAATGAGCCTAAAATAAAACTGTTAAATATTTCTAAGATGTACTTGGTTTCAGAGCTGTAAATGCCTGTGCACCCTGTAAAGAGCAGGAAACACAAGGAAGCAACATAAAAATTGAGAAGGATTTTGGATCCTAGTTAGAAGCCTTATGCTGTATATTTTAAGTTACACCATATAACAGGATATTTAAGCTCCATTTTCCTCTGACTTCAGAGATGCTCTTTTCACAGTTCTGCTGGGGAGTACCTGAGACACTCACATGCTAAAATGATAAAATGAGGGTGCTGCAAGCTCATCTTTCTCACCTTGGGAAGTAGGTGAGCAAATATTATTCGTTATTTTCTGTAGCATTTGTAGTGTGTCACCAAAAATAACACTCCAAAAAGAAAGGATTTAGGAAGGAAGGAAGGAAGGAAGGAAGGAAGGAAGGAAGGAAGGAAGGAAGGAAGGAATAGTCCTAAATAATATTGACCCCAGTGACTGCCTGTGAATGTCAATGAAAACCTCCTGATGGTTCCTCTGAGAAATTCCTCAGCACTACCCAAGCATGGAGGATGGCACCTCTAAATAAAGGAGCCATCAGCCTTGAGAGCTGCCAGTCATTGTCACTGTGCACTTATCTTAATCTCTCGACATTAACTCTAAAATTGCTTCAGAACCTTGACACACACTTCTGCCACACTGGGGTTTTTAATCTCTTTTCTTTTTAATTTTGAATATCTAATATAGTAAAAAATTCACATATCTGTTATTGCTTCCACTAATTGGCCCATGAGTCCAATGGGAATTGGTGATGAAAGGAAGGAAACAATTAATAGCAGGAGGTTGTGGTTCAGGGCACAGCTCCTGATCCTTACATGGCTGACACTGCAAAAATTACCAATTTTTTATTATATCACTATCATGTTATTCTCATAATCACAACATGAGTCAGGGTTCAACATCAATATTCTTTCTTATTCAGTTTTATTCTATGAAAATGCCATAATATATTTAGTTTAACTGTCCATGATGCCTTTGAGTGACCACGGAAATAGAATGATCATAAATAAGGTTATTTTAAAGACAGTATTTTCTGTGTCTTCTCCCCCTCCCTTCCCAAAGGACAGTCTCTGTCATCCAACTCAATGGGCTGCAAAGATCCACTCTAAAATGTTTGTTAAAATCTCTTCCTTTGGGGATCCTTTTCTAGTGGTTGATGGCAGAAAAACCTTGTATTTACTAAACCATATTTCCAGACACCAGCTTGTGCTTTGAGACCTGGGAAAAGATGGATGGAGCAATTTGTCTGGAGGTGCTCCAAGCACAGAAAACCAGGAAGGAGTCACCAGCCCAAATTCTATTTAGACTCATGTGTTGGTAAACAATTATATTGTTCAACTGAGATTTTAATTAATATAATCACATACTAAAAACATAAAATAAGAAAAATAGTAACAAAAAAAAATTGAATCAAAGAACTTTGTTTGCTTGATCTCCAGATTTTTATTTCACAGAATCAGCTGGGTTAGAAAAGATCTTTGGGATTATCAAGTCCAACCTATTTGTTAATAAGGATGGGCAAGAAATGACCAGGATAAAACTCCTTTTGTGGCCCTGGCATCAGGCAGAGATGGGAATGCTGCTGCTCACAGGTGGAAACTGATGATTCCAGAACTATGTAATGTGCTATGAAAATTAAACTTCTCCAGACTAATGAGGTAATATTTAAATTCTTGATATTTGTGGCTGTGGAGCGGAAAGTAACCATATTCACCAAAAGCCAAGAGACCGAGCTTTGTTTAGTGCCTTCAGTGCTGCTTTCATCCTGTTCCTCAGCCATCAGTTTCTCAGAAGTCTGCTTCAATAAACCTCAGTGACACTCTCCTGTGTCAGCTGTGGGACTAATTCTATTTAATTTATGTTTTTATAGTGTTGTTGAGAAACAGAGAAAAATGCTTTATCATGACAAATCTGATATTTTAAAATTTTCAGACAGAGACAGTGCTCAGAAGTTCATTTGATTTTGATTAAATTCAGCTGGCAGGTGAATGAATGCTGCTACATTTACTGTTATAAATATTTGTGGAATAGAAAGGCTGGGTAGAATAGAACTGCAGCACAGGTTCCCAGCACCCTGAATACCAGAGAACCAGTTCATCTGTGTAATAAAGTTTAGCTGAACTATGAAAATATACTTTGCTTGGATCTCTTTGTAGACATGTAGCTAGATCTATTTGAAATATCAGACGTAAACTTTATTGTTCTCATGCCATTAGTGTTGCTGCAAATACTCACAGAAGTAACTCATATGCCGGTCATAGTTAAATCACTCTTCTCAGGGTTTAGTGAGTTCTGGACAGGGCAAGAGCTCTCAGAGGCTTTGGTCATGAATGTTTTGGATGAAGCCCTGTTTTCAGTTGTTCATGACTGTTGCAGTTCTTTACAGCCTTCTCCTTTACTTATTTACTTTTTTCTCTGTATTACAAAAGACCACTCTCAAACTTCTTCAGTTGTGTCATTCAATCCCGCATCCTTTCCCACCATGGTCACTCCCAAGTGTTATATGACTTCAGAAACCAAACATTTACAGGATTTTTGTCTTTATGCACTCTGGGTTTGGCTGGCTCTCATCACCCCGTTTGCAGTGCTGGGTACAGGTGACAGTGACACCAGGCTGGGTTTGCAGTGGGGGCTGCAGGCTGTGGGTGGGCAGCCAGGAACTTTGTTGGCAAGGACTGTGAAAGACTATCAAAGGCTGGTACAGTAATAAGCTGATTTCCACCCAAATGAGCTTATTACCTCCCTCTCACCACGCAGCTTTAGGACAGTGATTCATGTATGGGTTTGGGTATTCTGTGGTTGATTCCGATCACCCTTTGCAGCTTTAAGTGTACAGCACTGCCCTTTGTCACCAAAAAGGGACATTGATTGCATAGTGGGGAGTCTGTCAGTTAGAGAATCATGGCATCCCAGAATGGTTTGGGTTGGAAGAGTGTTGAGAGCTTTGTAACAAGCTGGCTCCTGGATAAGGGCCACAGCCAGATTAATCTGCCATTAGCTTAAGGGTATGCGCAAGGACTTTTTCAGAAT